>NW_018165597.1:84362-108381 GCF_001263595.1 Phalaenopsis equestris | reverse complement strand
GAGAAAAATAACGGCGCATTAGCCATTGCATGCGGTTCAGAAACCAAGTTGATCGCTAATGTTCCCTATGTACCAGATATTGATTAAAACTTGTTCAGTGTTGGTAAATTAATAGAAAAGGGATTCAAAGTGATGTTCAAGGAGAAGGCCTGTGTGATAGAGGATGCTTTTCCCAATGAAAGTTCTGAAAAACAGAGATATTGATTAAAACTTGTTCAGTGTTGGTAAATTAATAGAAAAGAAATTCAAAGTGATGTTCAAGGAGAAGGCCTGTGTGATAGAGGATGCTTTTCCCAATGAAATTTCTGAAAAACAGGGAGGGACGAGTTTTTGATTTCCCTTCAATCTACATCAAGAAATTTTAGTTTTTCCCCTTTTTCTTATTTCAAGAAGTGGTCAACAGACTTTAATAAAGATTTATTTATCTTGAGAATATTATCCACACAACAACATAAATTTAAAAATAATGTATGTCGTGGTTTCTCCAAATTTACAAGCTCTATCACTAACTCTTTTTGGGACTTGAGAATGACATGCCAACATGGAAACAAAATGAAAAAAATAAGGATTTCAGATGTCAATCTACAATTATTTTCATTACTACAAGCAACATTGTGTTGAAGCGAGCTACTTCTTTCTATTCAAGAAAATACTCTCTGTTTTAAGAAGAATTTTTACATTTTAAGAAGAATTTCTACATGGGACAGAGGCGTTTGTTGTAGAACTATCTAATAATAGTCCTTCGAAATATTACAAAAAAAATTAGATTATATAGGAACAACCAAATATTAAATAGTTAAATTTGACAAAATAACTTTTGATACAAGTTATAGTTGTAAAATTAAGAAATTATGGCAATATTATATCCTCACTGCATCTGAGTTTTCAACAAATAAAATATAGCGAAGATACCAAAGGAATATCTCCTCATGTGATGTTCTTTAGGTGTTAAGAGAGATTTCTATTTTGGAAATGATTACAGAAAACTAAAAGAATTGCGGATGAAGAATGATTTTTATGTGGTCATATTTTGAACCTACATCCATAAATAACTATATAAAATAAGCATCAAAGCCCACGGCAATCAAGAGGTTGAACATTATATGATGGAAGCATTGAAAAAAAATGTCTGAAGATGTTGACTAAATATTTAGTGAAAAACCGCCTCTATTCAAGCACAAGCCTAATAATAAGAAGACCAAGAAGAAAGAATGCAGCAAGGCATTAAAAGACCCAACTAAGATGAGTCTAAAGGATATTTCTAATTACATTGAAAGAGTATTGAAAGAGAAAAAAAAACTAAAAGTAAATGTTTTACTTGTCATTCAATCATTCATAAAATTTATTTGTTATTAGATCATCATTTATAAATAATTATACATTTTTATATCAATTCATTCATATATACCATGATGTTGTTTTAAAGCATTGACTGTTTTATATCATATAAAAAGAAAACAACATTTATCAGTTGAAGAACAAATTGCGTCCCCATGTATTACCCATCTATGTGCACTGTCATAGTGTTTCATGAAGATATGATGTCAACACCATTTTGTAAGTCATTTTTTCTTCCCATTTTGACATTTTTTTAATAATCTAATTATGAATATTTTAAAATAACAGGAATTCTATACATCTTCAAATGCATGACAGCCAATAGAAATACATACCAATTTGATGATGATTTTATTGATTAAAATAAATCCTAGCATTGATGAATCACATAATTATGCTTTAATATTAGAAACATTGAATTGCTTATATCATAAGCTTCACTTATAGCATTTCTAACATTGAAAACTTTTAGAATGCATCATTTTTCACAAACTTAGCTATTAATGCACAGTAAAATGTTTCAAATGTGAACACATCAGGAATTTGGTTTATACATGAGGCAATATAGAGTATAAATAAATTCACCTTCATTCATATATACCATAATGTTGTTTTAAAGTATTGACTGTTTTATATCATATAAAAAGAGAAACAACATTTATCAGTTGAAGAACAAATTGCGTCCCCATGTGTTACCCATCTACGTGCATTGTCATAGTATTTCATGAAGATGGGATGTCAACACCATTTTGTAAGTCATTTCTTCCTCCTTTTTGACATTTTTTTAATAATCTAATTATGAATATTTTAAAATAACAGGAATTCTATACATCTTCAAATACATGACAGCCAATAGAAATACATACCAATTTGATGATGATTTTATTGATTAAAATAAATCCTAGCATTGATGAATCACATAATTATGCTTTAATATTAGAAACATTGAATTGCTTATATCATAAGCTTCACTTATATCATTTCTAACATTGAAAACTTTTAGAATGCATCATTTTTCACAAACTTAGCTATTAATGCACAGTAAAATGTTTCAAATGTGAAGACATCATGACTTTAGTTTATACATGAGACAATATAGAATATAAATAAATCCACCTATAAATATCATTTGATTGTTCACAATTATCCTTGAATTGACAAAAGCCATAAAAAAGATCATAAACAAATTCAGCTCTAAATTTCGTCATTTCTTGCTGTCATAATTTGTGTTAAGCCCAATTTATTGTCTTGATGGCCACCACGGCTTCCACGTATTTACAAACAAACATTGCATAGTCAATGCTATTTGTTTGTGTTGGAAATCCTCTGCACGCAATAATTGGTCAGTCAGATGGATTTGATTCAAGTGCATCACTAGTATTTTGAGCAATTAATTTGACATTCAAATAGAAAAATATAGTAATGTTATGTCGAATATTATAAAAGTAACTAAAAAAATAATAACGAACTATTGAAGCATGAATTAAGGAATTATCTTACAATTTCACGAGTTATATCTTTGTGTGTTTTTTATAGTATTGAATCGTATAAATGTGGTTTTCGCGACTTCAATTACCCAATAAAGAGAGTCTAATGTTGCTAATTATAAATTATAGAAATCAATAAAAGTTGCCTTCGCAATATTTTCTTTGGTTATTTGTTGCACAAACATATTGCTGCTCTTTTTAATATTGAAATGAACTAGCAAAATAAGTCATATACGCCATTTAGAATCAAATACAATAATAAAGTCTTTATGAATAAAATAAGCAATAAGGTCACATGTATTATCACTCAGTACAAACATGATATGTATAAGTATAATTTGTATAACTCTAAAGATTTATTTTTCTTATCCTCTGTTAGAAGAGTAAAAACATGAATATGTTCATTTGAGAAATTTATATTTGTAAAAATTTCGTCAATGGATGCTAGACTAATTATAGTATGGCTAGCAGCAGCCATCATATCATTTTTACAGAGTCAATATATAGAAGACTTGATAACTAAATTTAATAAATTTTGAAACTTAATAAAATTTATAAATAAAGATTGACTTATCATTGAATCATCGGTAACATTGGTCAATCAAAAAGGCATGTGTTGTCATTTTTTCTCCCTAAAAAGTCGACAACCTTCATTGCATGGTGAAGTTTCATATTCAAATAACAAAGTATAATAAAACAATGTGATGTTATGATACACATTAAATACACGATTATAAAGATACCTTCACTTTGAACTGCACAACATCAATTGCTTCAATTTTTCAGTGACATCTTTTTCAAAAACATTCTTCAATTTTAGTACCTATATCCACAACAGTGCATCATCCTTCTTTTTTTCCTCATCTACAATATCAACAGTTTTCCTCTCTTTGCCAACTGCCTCAATTTCAACTCCTTTTGTCCTCGGCTGGTTTAACATCAATGGATCTAATTTTTCTCCTCTTGAATTCATATGAACAGTATGGGGAGACTAAATATCTTTTCTATCTGACTTGTCTTTCCTTCACCAAATGTACAATGTTGCTCAACAAGCTTTAATGCAGAATAAAATGAGCGAGCTAGATAAGGGATTAGATATTGAGGAAAGACAGAAGGAAAAGCCAATTTGCAAATTTTTTATAAGAAACCTTATATAAAGGGTGAAGGCAAGACAAGGAAGAAAGAAAAGAAATATAGGCTCCCTGTACGCTACATATGAATTCAAGAGAAAAAGTGAATCCATTGATGTTAAACCAACTGAGAAAGACCAAAATGAGGTGAAACTGAGGCTGTCGATTAGGAGAGGAAAACTGTCGATAATGTAGATGAGGTGAAGAAAAAGAACGATACAATTACTGTATACGTAGGTCCTATATTGAAAATTGTTATAGAAAAAGCTTTCATTAAAAAAATTGAAGCAATTTATATGAAGCAGTTCGAATTGAGTTTATCTTTAAAATAATTCATTTAATGTGTATCATTGTGTTTTAAAATACCTTGTTATTTGTGACTTTCAAGGAGAAAAAATAACACATGTTGGATTTGATCGACCAATGTTGTCGGCGATTCAAAGATAATTCAGTTTTTATTTACAATTCTTTTTAATTCCAAGTTTAATTAAATTTTGTTCTCAAGTCTTCTATATGTTAAGACTGTAAGAATGATATAATTTTTGTTGGTATGTTACAATTAGTCGAGCATCTATTGATTAAATTCTTACAAGTTAGTTCATATTAAATGAACAGATTGATGCTTCCTCTCTTTTTTTAAAGAATGAGAAGAATAAATCGTCAGAGTTATGCAAATTGTACTTATACATATCATGTCTGCACTAGATAATCATACGCGTGACATCATTGCTTATATTATTCATAAATAATTTATCCTTCCATTTAATTATAAATGGCATATAAGACCTATTTTGCAAGTCTATTTTAGCCTTCAAAAGAACAACACGATGTTTATGCTGCATATAACCAAAACAAAATATTAAGAAGGCAAAACTTTTACTGATTCCCATAATTTATAATCAGCATTAGACTCTCTTTGTTAGGGAATTGAAGTCGAGAAAATGGTATTCGTATTATTAACTACCAAGAAAAATACACAAGAATATAACACACTGAATTATAAGAAAATTCATTAATACATGCTTCAATAGTTCATCATCTTTTTTAGTTATTACTTTTACTATGTTTGACACAATTTTACTCAATTTTTCAATTCAAATGTCAGACTAATTGTTCAAGATGTCCGTGATATGTTTGAATCAAATCCATCTGACTAGCAATTATTGCGCAGAGAACCGCCAACAAAAACAAATAGTATTGACTATGTAATATTTGTTTGTAAATATATGAACGTTGTGGTGGGCATCAAGACATTAAACTGGGTTGAACATAAATTCTGACAGTAAGAAAATGATGAAATTTAAAGCTGAATTTGTTTATTATCTTTGTCAATTCAAGGATAATTGTGAAAAATTAAATAAAATATATAGATAGATTTTTTTTATACCATATATTGTCTCATGTATAAACCACAATTCTGATGTGGTTGTGTTTGAAACACTTTATTATGCATTAAGAGCTAAATTTAAGAAAAATAATTTGTTCTAAAAGTTTTAAAAGATTTAAAAAATAACATAATTTAATCTTATCACATAAAAATTTAATGTTTCCAACAACAAAACATCATTAGTATATGGTTCATTCACGTTGGGATTTACTTTCGTCATTAATTAGTGTATATTTTGTTGGCTATCATGCACTTAAAGATGTGTAGAATTCTTGTTATTTTAAAGCACTCATCAACATATGATTAAAAAACATATCAAAGAGAGAAAAAATGTCTTACAAAATGGTGTTGACATCATAACTTTATGAAACACTCCAGCAATGCACATAAAGAGTTAGCGCATGGGGAGAATTTGTTTTTCAACAGACATAGATTCTTTATTATTTCCTATGATATAAAACAGACAATACTTTAAAGCAACATCATAGTATATATAGGTGAACTTAAAAAAGAATTGTTTGTCAATTAAAAATCATTTGTCTCGATGGTTAACCCCAACAAAAGGTACACAAATTAAATTAATTTATTCAATCAATAACATATAAAAAAAATTATGACATGCCTGAGCAATCATAACAACCATTAATATGACATCGCTCCAAAAAAAAACTCACAACTAAACCGACTCATCAATCTGAAAATCTAATGCAAATATACTATCTACGATTTGCCTCTCTGTGAACGGTTATATTAAAGCATTGGTGTAACCATTTTAAATCATTATTCTTCTTCATTTTAAATAAAATTGAA
The DNA here is from genome assembly GCF_001263595.1 of Phalaenopsis equestris. Lineage (NCBI taxonomy): Eukaryota > Viridiplantae > Streptophyta > Magnoliopsida > Asparagales > Orchidaceae > Phalaenopsis > Phalaenopsis equestris. The sequence continues at coordinate 102,229 of NW_018165597.1, read as the reverse complement.
AGCCTCCTTTTGTTAAAAATTACTTTCTACTTGAACTTCTGTAGTAAGAAGTTTGAATGCATCAGTAACACAATTCTTTGTTTTTGTCATTGATTTCAGCACATATTCATTGATATCACGAATGATCCAACTAGATCCAAAAGGATACAGATCACCTAACTCTGCTAAAGAATGACTTTCTATAAATTTTTTAATCTTCCAATTGTCATCAACATCAACATTATATCAAATCATGATTCGACAACCAGTTTCAGTGTCATTTTTTTCTACACTTTACAGCGTTATCGAGTTCAGCCCCTTTTTAAAACCAACATTACCAAATAAAAAGTTATTTGATTTTATATTCTTTGAATTTCACTAATAAATAACTTAATCCTTTCAAACAAAAAATCCAATGTGATGTGCATAAGCACAATAAAAATCATATGTTCATTTAATTGTGCACAATGGTGTCAACTAATATATTTACATTTGGTTCATTACTCATATTCCTTAGTTTGCAAAACTACACATATACATATGGTTCAGACATGATTATGTACGCAATCATATTTTAGAAAAATGATTGTATAGATGATGGTGTAAATGGTAGATCAGATGAGAATATATATAAATTACACAAATGAATTAATATCTTATGCTCCTTTAATAGAAAAATTAATAGATTATGATCTATGATCTTATAACCTTCTTTATTTGAAAATTACTACTAAAAAAGTGATAAAAAATTTTTAGAAAAATAGTGATATTGCAATGGTATTGAGGTTTTTCACACAAATGAAACATGTCTTATGCTCCTCTGATGTGAGAAACGGCCGATTATGATGTTATGCGCCTTTTTTTGAAAATTACTACTAAAAAGTGTTATCAACTTTCAGAAAAATGATTGTATTCTATTAATATTGTGATTTTTCACACAAATGAACCATATATTATATTCTTCTAATGTGAAAAACAATAAATTATGATGTTATGTATACTTATTTTCTAAAAATTACTACTAAAAAGTGTTACAAAATTTTAGAAAAATGATAGTATTATGGTGGTATTGTGATTTTTCACACAGATGAATAATGTTTATGCTCATTTGATAAGAGAAATAATAGATTATGATGTTATGCACCTTCTTTGTTTGAAACTTATTACAAAGAAAGTATTGTAATGTTTTATAAAAATGATAGTGTTGCGTTTTTTTTACACAAATGGATCATATTTTCTACTCATCTGAGGTAAGAAACAATAAACTAAAATCTTATCAACTTCTTTGTCTGAAAACTACTACTACAAAAATGTTATTGAATTTTAGAAAGATGGTGGTATTGTGATTTTTATGCAAATAAATCATATATTTGGCTCCCCTGATGTGAGAAACAATATTTTAGGAAGTTAGGCAGATCTATATTTGAAAATGTGTTAAAAAAGTGTTATCATAATTTAGATAAATAGTAATATTATGATACTACAGATGAGAATATTGTATTTTTTCACACTATCGAAATTTTTATTCCCGTGATGTGAGAAATAATATATTATGATACTATGCACATTTCCAATTTGAAAATTGCTATTATAAAAATTTTGCTAAGTTTTAGAAAATAGGCATTATAGTGGTGGTACAAATGAAAATATTATGTTTTTTAACATATTAAAATCATATTTTCTACTTCTCTAATTTGGAATAATAGGTTATGATGTTATGCATATTTTCTATTTTAAAATTTGTGCTCTAAAAATTTTATCATATTTTAAAAAATTATGATATTGTGGTGGTATTGTAAATATACAAATAAGAATACTGTATTTTTTTCTCACAAAATAAATATATATTTTGTACTCTAATGTGAAAACCAAATTAAAACTTATAATATCAAAATACATTCATTCATACTACAAAACTAGACCACCAATGGTTTAAACATTATAAATCAATATCAAAATACATTGATTCAAACTACAAAACTCTCAACTAATACGAAACAGATATAACTTCAATGGCAACTAAACTCTCTTCCATTTCATTCTTGACACCAATTTTTTTACTTTCCATCTTCAAACTTGTTCTACTGAGTAGTAAGTGGATTTATCGTAGTCATGTTTCATCAATGTCGCTCTCCTCAATATACCGCACAAAAACCTAAATCAAAACCCTAGCTCGTGAAGAAAAAAATAAAAGCAGTTCTGAAAAAGAAACATTAATTCTAGGGTGTAAAGTACAAAATGAAGGAGGGGACAGGTTTTTAAATAGGACACTTTTTCTAATCATAGGACCGGTTTCGAACCGGGTTCAGCTCACCGCAAAAAATCAGCTTTTTTTTTTCAAAATGCTATTGGAGTCCAAAAGTTAATCTACGTCCGGACTCCATATGTATATTTTCTCCTTAGAGTAAAGGAGTTGAGGAAAGTGATAGAATTGGGGTGGTAGGGAATTTAAGGTGGTATGCATGTAAAATTTATGTTTTAGGTGTTAGAAATGTAAATAATAAAGAATTGAGTGATATGTAAGTAAATCCCCCTTATAATTTTCAATTCCCCCAAGTACCACATTCCCAAATTCCACAAAATCATTACAATCTAGATATCAGCTACAGAACTCAAAATCGCAGTCCAGTAAATCCTAGAATAGGCACAGGACTAGAACCGTCATAAGTGATTTTCAGCTACGGAACCAAAACCTGGAATAGGCTGCAGGAATATGAGCAGACAATAACGTTAACCAAACAACCCAGCCCCATACAGGAGGACACATTTAACTGATCTAAAAGATCCCGGCTATCTATAATCAAAGAGTAAATCAAACAACCAATATTAAAACCATCCAACGGTGAACTACAATCAACAATGAGCAACAATAAGGCCCATCCAACAGTGAACCAAAATCAACAATGAGCTACAAGCAGCTAAGTTGAGGCCCAAATACAACACACAAACAGCTACTATAAGGCCCGTTAAGAGTTGATATCCTTGAGGAAAACACAATAAAACCAAAATAGGGAGCTGAGAGGAAAAAAAGGTCAAAACATACGCATCCTCTACTCAAGAGAATCATCCTAAGCATGATTCATGCAAAAGCTAAAATTAAAATTAAAAAGAAAATCAGTCAATATGCTCGACTTAAAAAAAAAATCCACTTCAAACTACATTTAGAGAAAATTTTGGCAAAAATACTACACTTTAGAAAGAGTAATCTATAAATCATCACTTGATAGTCATCATATCAATGCACCAGTTCACCATCAAAAACTGATACAATATCATCATCTAAGTGAGCTCAGAAACTTTGGAATTGAATTTGAACTTTCATGAATATCATATAACAAAAAGAAGAATCCAAAGCATTGATAGCTAGTGCATTAAATAAAGCCAAAACAGATATATTGAGAACATGAATAATACTAGAACTTCCAAAATAATTTCAATTTATAAGTACGTTCCACTTATTTCAACAATTTATATGTGGGTCTTTCTATCTAACAGTTCATTTCATTAAAGCTATTTACAACATCTTCAAAGATTTACAGGAGCCATTATTTTACCATGTGATTTGAATTTCGCACATAACCTGTTCACGTATGTAACAATAGACTTGCATTTGTGATTATTAATAGTTTTTTTTTTTTGTGAAATTTTTATGTAAATTAAGTAAATAACTAATATGATATGAGACAAATAATGTGTGTATATGGACAAACAACTTTAAAAAAATGGTTTAAACATTAGCTGTGATGAATTATACATTTCTAAATTTGACCGAAGATATGGAGTTTTGAAGTTCATATTAAGATATTATGGGCCAAAAATATAAATATAAATATCAGTTTGATTCATAAACTTGCAATAAATTTGATATACTTCATAAATAAATTGGGTTATCAAATGCTCAATTGATTGAACAACTAGAGTATGTATGATTTGTTCAACTCTATATCTAAGAATAAAATTTCGAATTTATATGTGTTAGGCGCTCAATTTCAGTTTCAAATTCAAACTCCGACTCTTATTCAAGTATAGATTTAGATTCATGAATATGTCGTACTGTATGTATAGATTTGAAACCAAACAAATGAGATAGAATCATATTGTAACTACAAATCAATTTCTACATCAAATAGATCCTAAAAAGTATATGGTTAATTTTGAAGAAAACAAGATTAGCGAAAAAGGGAGACGGTAGATAGAAGAAAAAAAGAAAAAAAATAAAAGAGAATCAAAAAACGAGAAAACCAAAGAGTACACAACTCAGTTAGTGAGATCAAATATTTTAATTTATTACAAGAATCTCATTCTTCCTCAAATATGCTCCTAGAAATATTTATATAGAATGAGGGATTAAATATATGCATAAACTATTCATGTTTAAGAAAAATAATTATGTGCCCTTATTGCATATCATAAAATATTTAAAACAAGTTAAAAATAAATGGACACATGTATAAAAACTAATAAGAAAAAACATTTGACAAACATACTTGTCCAACATAATTCGCACAAGTAAAAAGAAATTCTTCTCTAAAGAGTTGGAGGATGTTTATGATGGTGATGAAAGCGCTAATCTTTGTAAACATAAGATGTCATTAATCTTTTAGAAATAAGACGATAATTTGAAGATATTAATGGAAGTTGCAGCAAAACAACTGTCTAGTAGTGAAGGCAAGGAGTAAAACTCACAATCTAAATTTTATTTGAAAAGGAGATGGAGCATGAGAAAGTATGATATAGAGGCAAAAGGAACGACAAGATACTGTGGAGTTAGAGATAAATTTAGTCTCCAATACCATAATATGAAAATAACAAAAATGTGGGAAATAGAAGCTGGAGCAAGTCACGGTGGTGTTGCGTGGGAGGGATAAGCAAGAGCTTTGAGACACATATTGTATACAATAACATGAGGGAAGGGGTTTAGGCACTACAAGAGGGACTTCATAGGAGGAGGCCAAAGAACATATAGAAAGAGAAGGCAAGTTGACTAACAGGGTTGGAAGGAACCTAATACTTTATTTTCAATAGTAAAGATTAAATCCCTAACGTTTGATGAAGAGGAACTATGGTTTATTGCATAATAAAAAGGTATTAGAGCAAAGGTATTAAATTCATAGATAAAAGTAATTTAGGAAATAATGGATAGTTCTCAGATTATTCACTAGCTAAGCATAGATGCGTGCACCTTTAAATGGGTACTATTGTTCTAAGATTTTTCTTGTTGAGCAGGAAATTGCTTTTGTAGCTGACCAAGGACGCAAAACATTGATGAATGGCTCAAAAAGGCATTCACATCAAGGATCTATTAAAAAATAAAATTTCATAAAAAGAATACAAGGAATCTTTCTAATCTAAGGACAAGTTAGCAGCAACACATTAATAGATGCAGCATGAGCTAAGCCAACTACACAACCTAATATGTATTGATTGAATAAGAACTGAACTTTTCAACATTAACTGGCTAAGAACAAAAGGTTTTTCCTATTTCCAAAAAGTTTGACTCCTTTTGATAATTTCTAGTGCCACTACACTTAATGAGATATGAGACGATCATGGATCAAGCCTTTATGATAGGGAACAAGCAGTAAGTGTCCCTAGCATCATGAGAATCAATCAAATGAGAAGCAAGATTATTAGAGAGGACAATCATTTATCCAATGAGGGTTATGACATTAAAATCACTTGCCCAATGTGTAGAAAAAGATATGAGCACAATGTTTGACAATTCTTGATAGTGCTATAAATGCCAAGGGTTTGGACACAATGGCCTTAATTATTCTCTAGGAAATTCGAATGGATCAACCTTGAACTAACTTGATGATGGAGAAGGAGCCCAAGACGTAGATGCCTAAATAAACTTAACCTGGAGCCAAATCATATAAAATGACCAACAGGAGAATGGATGAGTATTACATGGACGAATCAAGAAGCAATGAAGGGATCTAATGAGGAGGCAGTTGTACTGCCATTATAAACGTTTGATTTTTTGCTTGATTCAGGCCGTCTCATTCATTTATATTCATTTGATTATAGATGAATCAACATATCATTAGTTGACAATTGAGTCAAATCCATGAAGTTTAAGGTTGTTGTTCCATTATCAACTGGAGATAGTAACAAAGCTTGCATTTTTGTGCATAAGAACTATTTTATAGAAACAAAGCATTTACTTTTATTTCGATGTCTGTGTTCCATGTCGTACTTAAAATGAGTTGGTCATGTTGTGGTTGACAAATGAAAGAGAGAAGATTACATTCAGAATTTCTCATCAGCATAATTTCACTTTCTTTGGTAGAGTCCAGTGATCCCTCTAACATTGTTCGTCATCCTTGTAGATTAATTTCTAAAGAATGCCAAGCTTACTTGAACTTCAAAATATAGAAGAAAAATCAATCCAATTGAGTGATGTGTGAGTAGCTCAAGACTATTAAGATATGTTTCAAATTTGACTCGATAGCCTTACTCCCTAAACAAAAAGATGCGAAGTTAGCAAAGAACATACATACTTACACAACAATAATTCCAAAAATTCCTTATGAAAACAACCAAGATATAAGAGTTGAATGTTCAACAACAACAAGATATGATAAATATAAAATTTATTCAAGTAATTGTTTCGCTATGGCGAACTCCAATCCTATTCATGAAAAAGAAAAATAGAAGCATGTGATTGCACATCAATTATCAAGAGTTGAATTAGATCATGAAAACAAAAATAAAAAATTTCCCAGGACTTCAAGACATGATAGTATCCTGTAAGGTAGAATCGGTGTTGAAAGATAGATTTGAGTTTGAAACACCATCAAATCAAAATCAAGAAGTATTAAGTCTTAAAGTCAACTTTAAGAGCAATATTAGCTATTATGATTGTCTCACTATGTCATTTGGATTGAAAAATATCCTAATAGCCGTCAGGGGCTTGATAAACAAAATGTTCAAATGCCCAAATCATTTTGTTGATGTACTCAAGATCAAGTCCAAGCCAATTCTAGAAAATTGATTGAGCACAAGTAGCATTATGCCGCAACTCTAACAATGCTAATTATACATGAGTCAACTAGATTGCAATGTTTTCTTAAGCCATGTTGCAAGAATCACTAGTGTCTTAGTAGACACTCAAAAGATCCCTTCAATGGTAGATTGAAGGAGGCCTGCTAGTGTAGATCTTCACTAATCACAAGAACTCCAACAATTTGTTCACTTAAAAAAAAACTCAAATTACTTTGTTCACTTAAAAAAAACTCAAATTACTACAGAGAAAACGACTCTAGTTATTAAGAGATTATGATTTATGGATATAAAATCACTAGGAAAAGCAAATGGCTTTGTAAATGCACTAAGCAAAAAGTCCTATTCGGTGCCACAACTTGTCGAATGGATAAAATGATCATTGTGTTGTAGTGCCTAAAATAACTAATGAAGACTTGAGCAAAAGGCCAATTTCTAGCTAACTGAATACAACAAGCTTGAGAAGGAAACTGAACAACCTTCAGCATTTAAGAGAAACAAAGCACTCAAGTTCAAATACTAACTGTGAATCGAATGAAGGGGGAAATTCAAAGGAGACCACTTTATGTAATGCTCATTTTTCCGAATATAGCATTCATCTTAGAGCTCATAAGACATCAAGGTTTGAAGAAAATTTTGATGGCTAGGAATGAAGAAGAAAATGTTAGAGCTTGTAAACAAATGCTAGGCATACTAGATTGTGAAAGTCGAATATCAAGATGAAGTGGATCATTGCAAAATTATCCATATTGACGTGGAAACCGGAGGACAACTATATATACCTAGATCACCACAGTAATAACATTCTAAAAATTATTAAGAATTGTATTCTTACCTATACAACAATCTTAGACAATAGATTGATTAGCCAACTATATATAGACACAATCACTTGATTGTATAGAATACCTATGATTGTAGTATTTGATGGAGGCAATCAAAAATATTTTGAAAGGATAAAGTGCTGGCAAAACAACTAAACCTCAACAAATGCTTTCCATTTGTAAACACATAGGCAATCTGAGTGCATGATTTAGATCATGAAAGATGTAGTCATTATATTTGTTATTAATGTCGGCTATTGTTGGGAGCAACATTGAAGATTGAATAAATTCAACTTCAACAACTATTAGACAGGCACTCTGAGTACACGATTAATATTATCGATTGAATAAATTCATCTTCAACAACTATTAGATAAGCATTAACACGTTACTACTTAAGACATTGAATGGACAAGACAGAAGTCACCTATATGTTGGACCTAACTAGAAGAAAGAACTACAATATAACACTAGTTGGTGAGTGAGATAACTAAGATAATCAAAAAAATTTCAAAAATGACTTTAAGTGGTGTACAAAAGACAAAAGAAGTACTACAACCAAAAGCACAAAGATGTCTTCTTCAATTAAGAGACCAAGCATTCCACAATGCTAGCACTAAGAAAGGAATCAAGCAATTTAGTCAAGGAAGCTTTAGTCGCAATACATCAGATAGATCAAACTATAGACCAAGCAGATCTAGCAAAATAGATTTTAGCACTTAAAGTTAGAAGGCATAGAGAACAAATTTTATCTCTCCACACTCAAAATACTGCGTCTGACTTGACACACATTGTCCGCTACAAATAAATGAATTAACATATAAATAAATTTAAAATCAAATACTAGCCTAACCAGACAAATAATTTTGCAACAAAAAGAATTTAAAAAATAAAATTTATTGGTATAACCAAAAAAAAAAGGAAGTTGTATTGCAAGGTAGAGAAATAAAAAGCACACATATTGAAGATAATTTTTTAAGAAAAAAAAATTTATATACCCAAAACTAAAGCACTTAGATTTTCTTTCTTTAGGGTCACTATTTCTAAGAATATGGTGTATAGCCAAACAAATTAGGCAAAACAAATAACCGATAAAAGTAGAAGCAACTGAGAGAAATAAGGAGCCACACGAGCATTCAGTTCTTATAAATTTGGGAACACAAGCAAAAGATTGGTTGAATGATACATTAAGAATGTCAAATAGATGCCTTACATTCTAAATTAATTTACCCGTTACTTTAGATTTTGCTTTTGAATATGTGCTCGGTGAAAATAAGCGTAGCCAATCTCTCCAAATTAATTCAGGCACATTTGTGTAATAAAAGTAATATAAAATAACCCCCTAAAAAGATCCTAATATAATCATTGGAAGGACATCCATGAAAATGCCATGAACATGTACAGTGTAGGTTATTTCCATATGCCAGCAGAGATGAAGTATACATCACAAGGATGATGATAGTCATCGCTTCCTCTTTTTTAACACCTATATAAAAAGAAGCAAACCCTAGAGTAGTGGTTGCTATTTTTCCATTGAGCTCAAAAAAAATGACGGCATGATTATTCCACCCATTGCATTTGTGTGATGAACAACAATCCACTTTTGAATGAAAGACGTGATCCTAAAGACATGAAGTATTTTTTTTATCTTATGAATGCCTATATAGTTGTATGCATAACAATAGGCAAGAATGCTTATAAAAAGAATGTGAAATAGGAAAATTATGCAAAATGGATGGCATGCATCGTGGTAAAATTACTAGGATAACATACAGAGTGATTCTCCAATATACAATTGAATTTGAATGAAATGTTTTTGTAATTTAAGTTGTTGATGTTACGAGGATGAATGTCTTCCAACAAGGGAATTAACTTTAATGTGTCATAGATCAATATGCTTCAACACACCTTAGCAAAAGGAGTGAACATGATTATATGAAAGAGGATTAGTGAATTGAATAATTAAACTTATCATTGAATACTCTACCTTCCTTTAGGAATGACTTGGAAAGGAAGCTAGAGTACGACAAAGAATATTTTTTTATGTGTGGATGCTGGTATGGTTTTCTTACAAGCAAACATGATTATTAACAAGTATTTATTGATCATTATGAACTATTCAAAGCTCATTCAGCCTTTCATAAGCATATTGAGTCATTAGAATAGGTAAAATTTCTGATGGGTTAAGAGTTCCTTCATTAAGTTTATCTCATAATTGTGAATTCCAAGGGGGTTAGCAAAAGGGGGTCATTGGAGTCAAGAGAGGGACTCCGAACACTCTTAAATAAGAAATCTAATGTTTAAGTTAAACATTCGTCCAATTTAAGTCTTGGATGCCAATTGTAGACATTTCGATACAACCATGTTAGGCTCGTGAACTTTGTTTGGCCTCATGACTTGTATAATAAATGAAATTTTGATTTGTATTTGGCTTCCTTCCACCTATTTCCGATTTGTATTTCTCAACTAGATCACTTTAGCTTTGTTGTCGGTGATTTACACAAGACCAATGTCGACTATCTAATTTTGTATGTTCCCTATCAAGCAAAAACTTGTTAGGTCTAGCCAAGCAAAATTAGGTGGCTTTTTTGGGAGTCTAAGGGTCAATTTCGGACAGCTTTCTGCTTGCTTTGTTTTTCAAACTGTCACCATGATTATTTTTGGAGAAGTGCTTTCTTGTTACTTTTTAGAAATGTATAAAGTAGAAAGCTATTTTTTCAACTTGAGCTATTAAAGTGTAGTGGTTATCAGAAAACGAAGATCTGACCTTTTGAGAAAAAAATAAATTTTTAATAATCACCACAACTTTTTGAAAAACAGTTTGTTCTGCAAAAGCTTCACATCTACTTCTTTGAACAGTTGTAGTTACCCCAAACGGACCCTAAAGCATTAACTTTACTTGATCATGCCCTCGAGCCTGATTTTTAATCAACCAAGGTTTAAGTCATGGACAATTATAAATATATTGGTAATTCAAAGGCATTTACATAATACTCTTCTCCTAATAGTAATTTAAGACATTCTTTTCACCTCAAAAATCAAATATGAATGAACTTAGGGGTTCACATTAAATATTTCAACTAGTTAATGATTAAACTCAAGTTTTTTGTAAGCATAAGCAACAAATCACACCAAGGTTCGAACCTTTTGACTATCGTGGAAAAGAAAATGCTTCAAATTTCATTACAAAGAATGTAGGCATACTCTATATTTTGCATCTAGAAAAACATGGATGCTTCGCTAAGATCTTCTCTATTTTAGATATAAAGGCTATAGGATATCTCAAAACTAAATGATTCAACCAAATGTTTCTAAAAACTCTTACTACATTTTCTATGATTCGGCTTCCACCAGGAAATATACTAAATTTAAATAGGCCATTATTACCATTAGGTGATTTTGTAGACATGAGCACTCCTAAATACAATGACTTCAAGTGACAAACATTAAAACTTACAAGATGTCAACATCTAGCCAAAAAAATTTGTATATAAAAACCTTGAAGTCGATATAAACTCTTAAAAGAGCTATCAACACTGTCATACATGTATGTAATGTAAGAGCATGTATTTCTATTGAGAAAATCAGCTCTTAATGCGAGAACCCATTGGTAGTTCACTACTAATCCAAATATGAAGGCCAATAATTACATATTGGATGTCACGAACTGGTATGTTGTCGGTACCAACTTCTTACAACTAAATGGGAGCACCAATTGGAGAAAAGACAGTAGCAAGCCCTTTTTAGGCCAACATCAAGGGCAAATAATATTTCACAGCATCGTAGAACTTAGGAGTTTGTAGTTTATTTAATGCAATAAGTTTTTTTTTCATTATATATTCATAATATTTTTTGTATAGCCAATGGACAATAATTTAATGAATGATATGATAGTAGTTTCCTTACTAGTAGCTCGAATAACATGTTATAATTCTATGAATAAAATGTAAACAAATTAGAATATTCATGTGAGCATAAACCATTTCAAAATCATAGATATTTAGCATAATTTAATTATACACTAATTAATCATAACTACATACACAAAAAAATTATTAATCAATTAATCTATTAAGTATAAATAATTAAAAGAAGTATAAACATTTTATTTTAATTTTTGAAAATTTTATTATCATAAAAATACTTTTCAGTTCACAATAAATAAAAAAAGTAAATATATTTAATAATATATATAAATATTAAACTACTATTTTAATATATTTTAATTTTTTTAAATAAATAATTGAAAATAAAAATATCATTTTCTGAACAATAAAATAAAAAATTTAATTATTTCTAATATATATTATCTTAGTTTATTTTAAAATTATATAAAAATTAAATAATATCTTAAAATATTCAAAATATAAAAGGACGATGATAAAAAATATAAATCACTTTTAATTCTTTATATGTCGGAAAAAAAAATTAGATCGATCTAAGAAATTGATCTTATATAATAATCAAAATGATTAAACATTATAAAGTTTTATTGACCCTTAAATTGAATAACATAAATTAATCACCAATCAATTAAATTACAACATTTTTAAAACAATTAATATTTAAATAATATATTAAATATAACTATTTACAATATATATATATATATATATACATTTTTTTTATTTTAAAAAAATCATTTATAAATTTAAATATAAAATATTGAAAATTAAATTTATTAAAATTGCATTTTTACTGAAATTGCGAAGTATTTTCACTAGAAATATGGGAATGTTGTATGTAGAGTCTAATTGTGGAGTTTGGAGGAAACCGAGCACTTCGAATGGCGCCTAGCGTTTGGCAGCGGTGTCTGACGCGTGGAAATAGTGTCTGACGCGTGGCAGCAGTGTCCGACGTCAGGCAGCAACTTCTGACACCTAGTAGCAATGCCTGAAGTGGCACCCCAACACCAGTGGGGCATCTAGGCCCCCTACAACATTCTTCCAGGACAAAGCCTTTGGACTCCAGTCGTTCCCGGATCTTTCCCCAAACTAAAGCGCCCAAAAACCTAGGGACTGGGGGTGGTGCCTTCGCATCTATGGCCAAATTTTGCAATTCGAAATGTAAGCGTCTGTGGCAAAGGCTTTGGATTTTCCGATTTTCTTTGATGTTAGATAGAAGAAAGGAACGTTCTTGAGCTTCCAACTTCTAAAGAGGCTTAAGTATGGTCTAATATGTACAGTTCTCCTCATTGCGTCATAGTGAATTTCTCGGTGTCATTTGGCTCCATGGTTTTTTTCCGTTTTCGGATTTTTCCACTTTAAATATTGGTGTTTTTGTATTTTTCTATGATTACTTGTTTGTGCATTTCTGTTCAAAATTTTGCTTTAGATGTCTCAAATGATAAGTCCATATATCCGCATATATCTCTCACAACAACAAGAAAAAGAAAATTTGATCTTATGTCAGCTCCTTACAACAACAATAAGCATTTATCTCACTAAGTGAGGTCAGCTAGATGAATCGTTGTCCTCCATTCTGCCCTATTGAGTCATATTTTCATTTAATTCTAATAGATTAATATAATTTTTTATACAATACGCCCAAGTCTTTTTAGGTCTATCTCTGTCATTCTTAACATAAGTTGAATCTAAAGCATCTATTCTCCTAACCATATCATTAGATGGTCGACGTTTGATGTGACTAAACCATCTAAGACAACTCTCTAATATTGTATGCTACTATTTCAACTCCTTCCTAAATTAAATTTTAATCAAATTGCTTCTGCTTAATTTTTTTTCTAAAATTTGGCCAAAACAATACCATTCTTTAAATTTTCTGTTATTTTAAATGTTGTAATTATTCTTCACAAATAATATAAAATAATATTGTATAATTCATATATATTGCAATGAATTAATGATATAGAGAGATTAGAGTTTATATATGTATAGCATATGATGTATTTTATAATACAAATGGCATAAACTTCCATTATAGGAACTCAAATAGAGTAGAGATTGAATGAATTATTTAGAACATTTTTATAATTTAATTAATTCCGCCATAATACTAATTTAGCAATACTTTAGCCAAATAATTTAGCATTTCTTGATTTCTTTTTAATAGTGCTTCACATACTAGGGATAAAGAATCCATCAAACTAAATAAAATCATTTAATCATTACCTCATTTCTGGTTTATCAAAACAATGATTCCTTATTTAATATTTTGAATTCGTTCTAATATGTAGCAAATCTTGTGCTAATTGATTCGTCCAATACATAACATATTTGTTCACCATTCGGGATTAATTTTAATTATTGATTGACAACATATTCAGGCCCATCATTAAAGGATTAATATCCTAGAAAGTACTTAAAGGCAAAAATTTATAAATCCCCTCTTCCAGTACTCAACCGACTTCTTAAGGCTTGAAATTCTCATATTTTCCCTTTATTTTGGGTGTCAGTGGTATATTTTCCTTCGTCTGAAGGTGTAAACCCTTGGACATGCCGATGAATTATTTTTTATTTATTTTGCATCTACACTTTTGAGCTAGAGACGCAGGAGATTGCACTAATCTATCGGCATGAAGAACAATCTTCACTTGCAACAAACAAAATAATTTACTGCTAATGTCATTTCCATAACATTTATCAAACTGCAATTTTTATTTGGGTTAAAACACAAAAGGATAAATCTTGTACATGAGTTCATTATCTCCTTAACTTCACAATAATCATGGTGAATACACTTATAGAGCAACTGATCTACAAAAATGAGCATAGGGACATCTTTGTTTCAGATCGTAGAGCACCAAATGATAAATATTTCCAAAAAATGCCTAATCATCTTCTGTTGCGTGCGCACATTGTTTAGATAGTTGGGTTGATAAGGTGACATTAAATTCCTTTTGCTTCAATCCATAAACAACATATTTCTAATGAAAAGACATTTAAACAATCAAACAAACAACTTTAACCAAAAAACAAAGCTCCAATTTCTAATACTAAGCAATGTTCTAGACAAAAGAGACATCTATATACATGCATAAAGAAGAAATTGCATCTGCGAATAAAAAAAAATATGATTAAAATTGGAAACATAAGCTATAAAAAATGACCTTGTGCATGAAAGTTTCTATCTTCCCTACGTCCATGCACACCACTTCTGCCTCGTTTTCCACCTCAATAGTAATTTTTTTTATGTTGCTATCAGCCGGTAGTGATTCGGCCACATCAGAAGAAACCTTCTCAGTTACTTCTGCTACTTTCTTAACTATCTCCACCATATCGATTACTTCTTTCTCCAATACACCTATTACAGAATCAAGTAGAACAAGAAACCTAATTAGTCAACCTTCATAATATTTGATACATCCAATAATTCTACGTGTATCTACAAATGAATCAGCTCTAAAAAAGAAAAATTCTACTAAAAGAAATATCCCTAATGGCCGATGAGTACCCTCGATTTTCAACATCCTCTTGTAGGCTGGTATGGCAAAGAAGAGTATGGAGCCGATGACCCATTTAGCGCTGCATCAGATACACATATAATGAAATTAAAAAGCACAAAAACACATAAAGAGCATCAAAAGCTGCAATCAAATGAATAAAATTGGAAAATTTAAAACTAGGTTTTGGTGGTACCAAGCAGGAAGATTGAGGAGAAGAAGATTTGAACCCCCAGGAGGAACTGGAACCGGAAGCGGATCGGAGCACGTCCCTCTTAACAATAACCAAATTAAAAAAAAAAAAATCAAACAAGGAAGGACATGGAAATAATTTATTCTACACATAGCGATTTGTACTTCGTCTCCTGTTTTACTGAAGCTTGATTGTTGTTAGATGACTGCATCGCTGAAACAGCTAAGGACGGAATGAGCCTGTCTGCCTCCTGGGGAGGCAGCAGAAGATGAGAGAAGCAAGCAAAGAGGAATGGATGATGGAAGAAAAAAGTATTTGCAGAAGACAAAGAAGAAATGCAAAGCAATGCTCTGACGTCATGATTAATTATTTCATAAACGCCCCTGTGGCTTGATGTCGATAAGGAATTCGCTGATGTAAAAGTTAAAATAATGATATTTTTGAACGTGAAATGAAATTATTAGATTGTATTAAAATAGATAAATAATAGGGATACATGAGAAAAGATTCAATTGACAGTTCAAATTAAAACATAGATAAAGAAAAAATATCAAAAACTAGTTAGTTATGACTATAAAATTGTACCATAAAATGTGTAAATCTCTTATTAAAATGTGAACTATAAAAATGAAAATGTGAACTATAAAAATGCATCATAAATACATAAATAAAATAATAATAATAACATATAACTCCATCGTTAAAGTAAGGCAAACATATAATTTAACTTGTTTCCTCTTTCTTCTATAAATAGGCAGTCCATAGTATGTAAAAAGGAGTTCTCTCTTAATTTTTCTCATGTAGTGAGAACAATCACTCATTCTCAATGTAAACACTATTTTTGATATTATAAAGGGGATATCTCAATACGCCCCTACAGGATAAGTATATATGTGTTAATTTTTTTTTCATTCTCTGTCTCTTTTTTTTTCTCCCTCAACGTTCATAACAATTTGAACCTTGGGTATGCCTCACATGACAAATTTGGATTCAATATCCTAAAAAGTGCAATGAGTGTGGAGTATGCTTCCAACAAAAAGGGAAGCGACACTAACGAGGAGAAATACATCTGAAAGACACTCCTAACATAGAGCGCGTTAAGGAGTTCATGCAACAACTGGTCTGGAGCCGGAAATGTCGCTTACATTGTCTTCATACAGGTTTTGGCTATGAGGCAAATACCGCAAATCGAATGGTTGGCACCCAACGGTCAAAACAATACGACCGACCGTACCTGAGCACAGCTGGATCAATTTTGAGTGACTAACATCTCATCTAAGAAATAAGTGGAGTGTTACTTTACAACTTATCTTGTGCTATGACATAAATTTCTTTAATGTTGTCACATGTTCAACTAACATTCGGGTGGACTCAGCTTCAAAATAAAATACTCCTCTCAGAGGCGAGAAAGTAAAAGACTTGCATCAAAGACAAGCAAACAATGCACTCCCCTCTGGGAAAGAAAAAAAATTTCCCTCAAGGCAAGCAAATAAAAGAGTCACATTCGGGGCGAACAAACAAAAAATTCACATTCAAGACTTGCATCAAAGACAAGCAAACAATGCACTCCACTCTGGGAAAGAAAAAAAAATTTACCTCAGGGCAAGCAAATAAAAGAGTCACATTCGGGGTGAACAAACAAAAAATTCACATTTGGGACAAGCCAAAAAAATCTCCTCCAGCAGAAGCAAACAAATGACTCTCCTCTACGGTGAGTAAATAAAAGGCACCTCTACGATGGCAAGCAAGCAAAAAACTCTAGGATGAGCAAGCAATCGATGGTCCAACCTAGCAAATGGGATGGGCTAAAACTAAAGCTCGAGTTGGATGACATCCTGATCAGTGATTTCCTCAGGATTCAGGTCGACAGACAACACATGCAATCAAATCAACTCAAGTGAATATCAACACAACAATGTCCAAAGACTCCATTTGGAGAAAAATGCTTTTGAGTCAGTGAGATAGTTCTAAAGAGGCCAAGAAGGAGGGCAGAAATCATATAAGGAAAGAGAAGCATCAATGATTCATGTAATAATATTTTTTGTTTTAAAAACATTCTTATCTTTATCATAGTTGTTGTTATCAAGGAGCAAAAAGTTGGGAAAATTAATATGTACATCCAAAAGTGGTATATATAAATCTCAAGACAATCTAGCAGTCCTAATACAAAGATAGATGAAAAAAAAATGCCAAAAGTTATGACTTTAAAATGCACCATAAAGACCTATAACGCCTCTATTATAGCAGGGTCTATAAAAAGGTACCATAAAGATCTGTAACTCTCTTATTAAAGCGAGGCATTAATTAAAATAATAATAATAACCTATAACTCCCATATTAAAGTAGATGCAACATTGCACTCTTAGACTTGATCTCTCTTTATCCTATAAATAAGGAGTCCATAACATGTAACGACTTCGGGCATGACCAGCTCCCATAATGTGACGGGCGGTGTGTACAAGGC
>NW_018165597.1:71510-82111 GCF_001263595.1 Phalaenopsis equestris | reverse complement strand
AATTTATAATAACCACCACAACTAGTTTATCATCAGATTATTTTTAATCAACTTATCAACAGATTATCCAATAAACTGCAGCTGCCCCAATCAAACACAGGCTTGATTTGAGAGCGAGGTGGAGCGACATTCTATGGTAGAGAACGACGGCATTACACTCGTGTTTGTTTGGTATGTCGGCATTGGGATCTCCACAACTTCTCGCTTGCCGCCTAAAGTTCCACTGTTGGTAACATTTAAACATCCAAAATAACCTTTATTGAGTACAATTTGGCAAGCTTCAACGTCCTCGATACCGAGATGACCGGTTTCTGGAGGCGCATTTGTAGAACTAAAGATTTTTGGACAAGGGGCTGGCCCATTCTCCGTCACCGGCAATGTCGAAGTCGGCAGGCGACGTCAAGGTCGGTGGTGGGAGAGAGGAGAGGTAGGAGAGGGAGAGGAGGGAAAGGATGAGCCGAAGTTTGAAGGAGATGAGGAAGGTGGCTTCCATGGCAGCTTCTTCATATTCTTTCCACTATCATGGTAAGAAAAGTATAAAATGCTAAGAACGAAGGGAAAGGTTTATGCTGGAAGGCTACAATAGTCTTTTTAATAAAATTAAAAAGGAAAAGAAATTTCTATCCAAACCATGGCATGAGTTTACCAACTGTAACTTCATGACAAAGCTTCCTATACAAGTTAATCAGATTCGGTGCAACACCAAAAATAGATTGGTCAAATATGATTCAGAGTTGAACTCAATTCCGAGACATATTAATCTATTTTTCGCTTTTGTTAATTGGATGAGAGGAGACCATTAATTTAGTTCAATGTAACATTACTTGGTTAGATTGTTTAGTAGCAGCCAATAATTATTTAGAATGGCCTACTTTTCAATCTTTATACAATCATAAGCCTCACCACAAAAACTATTAATTTAAGGGATAACGAATGATAACTTCAAGTATGGAGTGATAGTCAAACCAAGAAGATTCCTTGTTGCACCATAATATCTATTCAGCATTGAAATTCATCACTCTAAGAGATTATAAGCATCTACCAATCAATGGTCGAGTTCTGTGCGTCTAATGCCGATCGGGAGCGGGAGCCATAAGCTATGGTTTGTGCGTCTCAAGCCGAGCGGGATCTGTACCAAAACAAGCTCTGTTCATCATCTTAAAAAGTAATACAGCAGCATGAATTCCTTCTCCTGTTAATTTAAAATCCTATATTTATGCTGAAAAGAGGTAGCAGCAAGTATAGTCAAGCTATTGTTTTTAACTTATGGGGAAAAAAATCCATTGGCACAACAATAGTACCAATTTTAGTAATACAACTCGAAACATCCATCGCTAGCTTTTTCTTCAGTGGAAGAAATTCTATGTCTAATAGTTGAGCTCAACTAGTTGCTTCTTCTCATCCACTGCCTCCTTCCAACATTCCTTAAGAAATCAATTTATTTACTTTTATCCCCTTTGATGCACCAAACTCATGTCAGGCAGAAGATTGCTGCACAAACTAAGCAACAAAATCAGTGTGGATTGCTTTTTAAAACTGTAATTGATTTGAAAATTTTACTGATTTATTTCTTGTGATATGAAAATTTTGGCTGGTGTAAATATAAGATGTAAAGTCTAGGTGTTAGATATTGGAATAAGTAGGATATGGGTGGTATGTTTGTAAAGGCCCCAATAATGTAAGAAAACATGAACTCAAAATTATAGGCAAAAAATACTCGAGTTATGAAATTTCATTCAATTTTTTACATTAAAATAAGGTAATTAAAACTTCTCTGACTCATGCAGTCATAACAAAGAGAATTAGGCAGACTGTTTAAGCCTAAATGAACCATTATGCACACCCTCTAATAGCTGTTTAAGCCTAACTGAACCATTATCATAACAAGCGAAGCAAGAAGAAAAAAACATTTTTTAAATAAAATAATTATTCTTCTGTATTTGCATAAATTGCACCCAAACTTTCAGATTTAGATACATATGGACTTTGGAGTTTGAAAAAATGCACTGAAATGCGTAATTGAGCTTAACAAAATGTTAATAGACAAGAGTAATAATTAAAAATAGGTATCTTCCAGGAATCGCATCTAAATACATATGCACTGTTTCATGCACAGCCACGTGATTTGTACGTGAAAATGAAAATACAGGTGTTATTCTGTTTCATGCACAGCCACGTGATTTGTACGTGAAACTGAAAATATAGGTGTTATATATGTAAATACATAGGATTTGAGTGGTATGTTTGTGAATATTCCTTTTTTATTTCTTTCCCATATCTTGTAAGCGTAGCAATAGAATGAAGCAGAGAAGTAGACATCTTCCAAGGAGACAACTACCAGAACTAGAAATATAATTGCAGAATAATTGCCACTGATACGAGACAGCTCTTGCTTATGTAAATTCTCAAGATGAAATAAACTGGATGAAATAGCATTTGCATCTGTAACTCCGGCCTGAATAAACAATGCACATTTTTCAAAAGACGAAAAATCATAGATTTACCAAATTTTGTTTTTGATAAATTTATAAATGGAATACTGGTTCGTCATCCAAAATTTTCCATTAATGAAGGCGACGACGGTTCAAGCGATGCAGCAGGACTTGTAGGATATTTTTCCTAGGTCCCTGCAGCAGCCATTGGTACAACAAATTGTCACATTGTGCCAGCTAAACCCTGTTGACCATAAAAAATAATAAATATATAAATAAATGATTAATTAATTAATTTGAAATCCTTGATTACCGTCCTAACACAGCACGTCGGGACGGCCAATCACCAATGGTCACATTGTCATACATATGGTCCGCGGAGGATGACTGCCAGTCACGTTATCATATATCTTACCGTACAAACGTCCGAACATATTTTTTTTTTCTCTTAAAGGTTGTTTGATCTAATGACCGTTCCGGCCTCTTCATATAAGAAAAAAAAATATTAGGTTAGGATTCTGAAAGCATCTAGAGTTCAATGATGGGAAGTCATGTGTCAAGTGAGCCCCACAAATTTACTAAATATATTGCGATGGGCCCACTTGACCTCATTGTCATATGGGTTATGCAATTTAACAAAAGCAGCGAATATTCGCTCCTTCATGTTGTCTTCCTCTGCCTCTTTTGTTTATAATATTATGGTGTTTATAATATTATGCCTCTCGCTAAACAAGCTTGAGTATTTTCTAGGAAAATCATGCTAGATAAAGGCAGCAACCTTGCAGTAGAAAAGTGGGTGTAGAAGACTATTTTTATGTTAAGACGATGGCTGACACTATTAACGAGACAACATATGATGGTAACTTCTTCAAAAAAGCCTGATGTAGTGGAGAAATGGGACATCAAATTTGTGCAGTCACTGAATGTTCTCTTCTTCTCCATCAAAGGAACTTTTGGCTTCAGGAAGGAGACATTATGTGCATCAAGCAAGGAGGGAAGAGCTAATAAAATCATCCAAGTTGCTTCAATCTAGGGAGATACATGGCAGACTTATGATTAAAAAAAAAGGATTCACATGGCTTTCAGCAAGAGTACACAGAAGTTGCTAGCTTCTCATAGAGTTCAATGGATGGATGAACCTTCTCCGTTGATGATATTGGAGCTCTGAAAGATATAATTTTGTGGCAATGGGACAATTTTCAAAATGTCTACTTCAGAAAGTGCAAGTAATCATCCGTGGGGAATTTAGTACTGTTAGGAAAGAATCAAAGACTCGTTTGGATAACTTTTTAAAATTGGGATTTTAAACCTTCTGTTTGTGGAAAAATTGAGTATCCATCCATGGTAATTAAGTACTGCTTAAGGAAAGTAAAGTACTGTTTAAGAAGTGTTGGTTTGTGATGTGATCTTTTGTGCAGATATATTGAAAACCTGTTGCGTCTTTTAAGATCACATGTTAAATTTATATATTTGCTCCCCGGTAGCAGTATTTCACGATATGACCAACACATCTTTTAAAAGAGTTAGGAAGAATGACGTTCTTCTGTGCCCCCGGGGGGTAATATTCTTAACTTAAATAAAATATTATAATTTCGGAGCTAAGCCTGTAAGGTTGGTTAAAATTTGAGATATTATAAATTAGTGGGGTTTTGATTATGGAGTCATAAATTAAGAGGCTAAATTAAATTAAATATCAAGTTCTACAAATTGGGGATCGAGCTTAACTTAAATGTTAAATATCATAAATTGAGGCTAAATTTAAAATATAAATGTTATTTTTAAATGGTGAAGTAAAGAATTAATATTCAAGTTTTGCCAATGAATTCACAACCTGTTCTTTAACGAACAAAGATGACCCTTTCAAAACCCGAAAAACGGAAATTTGGGTGATTAAAAAATTATAATGTTGCAAGCATTTCAAGTTCTAAATTATCTCAAAGTTAAATGCAATATTTTGAAATTTGTAGAAGCACTTCTAAAACATAAATGAATAATCAATCGAATACTCCGAAGCTACAAATGCTTTAAAATACTTGAGGAAATAAGTCAATTATGCACAATTTCAATATTTAGCATATGTTTCTTGAAGTAAATTTCACATCAAAGTTTTAGTTTAAAAGATCGTGTAATCTTTAAAATTTGCAAAACCTTTTAAGCTATTCAAATATATGAAGTTGTAGGCCCGAATGTGCTCTAACCAATGTATTGAATGCTCAAATACTAGATTCAAGAATACTGTGTGGGCCAATCGGGCCACTTTGTCGATAGGATGGGGTTGTAAGTTTCACATAACTAGTCTGATCTTCCTCCTCGCAAGGACTGGAGTTGACAAGTCTAGTTATTTCAAAATTAATTTCCAAATCATAAAATAAAATTTTAAAAGTCCAAACACAACCAATCTGACTCTCCTCATTGTAAAGACTCAATTTGATGAGTCTAATAATTTCGAAATAAACATCCAAATTCTAACATAAAAATTTAGAAGTCTAATTCAGCTAATCTGATCATTCTTCTTATAAGGTCATAAGTCGACAAGACTTAAATTCTAAAAAATCTAAACTAACAAAACTAAATATCCCACCCTTTAAATTTAAAAGTTTAAAATGACTTAAAATTCGATGATGGCCGAGTAGATAAAAGATTTCAATTGGATTGTCTATTTTAAAATTATGCTTCAATGTTTATTTTGAATTCAATGATTTCAATTACTGAATTTGATCCTTTGTAAGCACGATAGAGTCGACATGGTTCAAAGATAAACTTTTCCAAATAATGGCTAAATTGATAGAATATTTTAACAAGAGGGGGTCATCTTTAAAATCTAAAATTTCAAAATAAACAACTAATATATAAGTACAATTCAATTACTTAAAAGCTAAAAACAAAATCCATCCGCACTTTGCAATAGCTTGTCGAGGGTGAAAAATTTCAGATTGACTTCAGCTCACAAAGAGCTAATGTCATATTAAGTGTATTCATATATTCACAACCAAAACAATCACATGCAAGTAAGGACATGACCTGAGTCCTCTATCCATATGGTTCTGTCACCAAATCATGTCGCAAAGTAGCGATTACGATCATAGCTCTCTGACTGAGTGGTTACTATCAAGTTACACCATTATATTATGATTACAACCACAATCTGTATTTTGCCCAACAATTTTCTACCCTTTCAAACAAGTACAATTGATTGGCATAAATTCTTCTATTAGCTAAGGTCGACTTAAATTTGTCTCTTTAGGCAAACATCCACCCTAGATACATAAGGATCCCTTTAACGACATAACCATGGTTGTTGATAAGAATTCTTCAGTAAAGTTGGGTCGACTATCTCCTTTGACAAATTAGATCTGCGACCATGACGACCAGAGATGTCAGAACCATAGGAGCTTGATCGGGTTTTGTATCGGGTTTTGTATTATTCCCCAACATCCACTTTAAGCTTCAATTGATGAATTTTACAACTTAAAACTTTATTAATGACTAGCCTTAATAAAAAATACACTCACATTATTGGGAGGGGTAATTAACTATAAGGTCTTGCGCCTATAGAAAACATTGAATCTCAGATCAAAAAGTCCTGACAAAATGAGGGCAAAATCTATGGGTAGCATCTTATCTACAATCCAATATGCATTCTAAAAATTTGACTCTTTAAAGCTCTCTGAACAAAACAAAAAATAAAAAATAAAAAAAACATAAAGTTCTTATGGAGCTGTCATAATTTTTGGAGCCCACAAACGCAATTGAATAATCAAGGATTTTTTGAACATCTATAACAATAAAAAACATTTATGTCCAAACAACTAAGTAATTTGATGAGCAAAATAAGAACTTATGTTGCAAGATTTGCAGGGCACAAGATGGCATAGACCCCTTATAACATCTTCAATAAACTAAGAACTTTTAAATATTCTAGTAACTAAGAATTTTATAGGCATATTTCACCACCTGAGACCTTCTCAACTCAATATTATGACTGGAGATTGCAGGCAGACTTGAAGCAATGGCTACAATTAATCAGAAAAGAGCGAAGCCTCCATGAAATGTAGGTAAGACTACTAATCACTACAAGAGCCTAAATTAAAGTGAGCCTCATGGATGGAATATTTCATGGCATAATTATTTTTCACTAGGCCTGCATTTTTTTCTCTTCCATCATTATGTGATGTAATCAGTCATATAAGCCACTATAAAACCCTTCAAATTTGTCAAAATGACAAACAAAATCTACACATAGAACAAAGTGGAAAAAAATTATACCTTCCAAATAGAAGTAAAAAACATAGACAGTTGTTGATCATGAATAGATACAACAAATTAGTTAAAAAATAATCTTGCAAATAGCAGTAAAAAAACATAGGTGTGCCTAGAATAACATTAATTTTAGAGCTTACATTGAAAATATAAGAAGTCTCAATTTATAGCAGCAAGACTAGAGCTGTCTTGCTAATTTTGTATAACCTTCATAAACCTAAAACAATTTAATTAGTGGAGAATAAAAACCTTTTGTATACATTGTAGGAACAAAAATAAGAATGGTAGAGTTTTGAGCAGCAAAATTAAAGGCTAAAAAGTTAAGAAATTCTTTCGATAAAGACAACGACAACACCTATGTCGCTAATATTAAATTATATAAATAAGGCAAGCTTATTAAACAATACTGAATTCATAAAAACAAGAGGAGTAAAGAGAAAATAACATTAATGTAAATAAATGGTAAATAAATTAATTAAAAAAATGTCATAAGATTTTAGATGTAAACCAAACTTCATATAGTCCTTCAGTTCATCAACTTTGTCTTGGACTTCATAGATTGGAAATTTCAATGTAAAACTGAAAAGCATATGCTCTTTTTGCAGATAAAAAACAATTTGTGGTGGCATTATAGTAATCCCTCCCGAAATTCTTAAATTTGAAAAAAGTATGAGCATCTGAACAAGTTTGTTGTTAAATGAAGGGTGGATTGTTGTATAACCAACGACATAAGAGATGACATGGAATGCTTGGCCCGATTGATATATTCAAATTCTTTGGAAGGCCAGATGCCAAAAACAACACTGGTTGTGCATATTCCTATAAGATCCAGGTAAATACGAGCTACCTAAAACAAAACAAGGTTAAAATAAGTAAACAAGTTCATAAAATTAATAAAGATTGTAATAGACACATACGAAGGTATTGAAGCTTATTAGAATTTGAATTCTCCACATCAACTGCAAGAAGTTAGTCAATTCATTAAAAATAGTAAACAAACAAATAAAAGAATTTAAGCCAAATTTGCACGTAAAATGAATGATTTCATCATAAATTATTCCTTAAATTTTCAGTAACATTAATTAGACATGGAAATATGTTCCACAAGCAATATCCAAGGATTTAAGATACATTCAATGGTTCAATGGTGTTCAACTTAGAGCATAATCAACAATAAATAATAAATGGTGAATGATTATGTCAATAAAAATGAATTCTATGCAAATCCAAAAGCACGACTCTTTTATGTTCTTTTATGTGGGTTTGCATTAATTAAAGCATCAAACAATGATCCTTTATTCCTAAGGTCTAGCCATACGACTTTCCTATTGACTATTCTTAGAAAACTAGACAAGGAACCCTCACAATTAGAAATTCTACACTCTACTTTACTCAACTTGAAGTTCTACATATTGGTGCTAACCTCTAGCACTTAGTAGGTGGAGTCACTATGGGGGAACTCAAGATGAGTTACTCTTAGGACTGCTGGACCTTAGGTTTGACCCTGAGTGTTTTTCTAGGGCTAAGGCACTCACTTGCAATCACTTACACTCACAATCACTCACTGCCCTAAACCCAGAATTTCTAGGCTCTGGTCCCTTGATACTTTTGGGAGACTCCTGTAGGTGATCCCCTAAACCCATTAGCTCTAGGCTAGGGATTGGCTAAGAACACAACATAGAGGACCCAAAATGGGGTTTCCATTGGTCCATGACTTATTCATGATGTTTGACACTCCAACTCTACCAAGACACCCAACCTGGCTTTTTGCCCTTAAATTCCCCCGAATTACCTAGATACCCATGAAAGACACCCAACCTGGCTTTTTGCCCTTAAATTCCCTTGAATTGCCTAGATACCCTTGGGGCCCCAAATTTGGTCAAAATTTTCAAATCTACCCAAAATACTCAACTTGATTTAAAAATCATTTCAAACACCTTGAAAACACCAAAAACTACCCAAAATCACCAAAATTGGCCAAATTACCAAAATACCCCTCCTTACCCAAAATTCCAAAAATTCTTAAAAATCCAAAAAATTTCCAAAACCTTTTTTAAAGGCCCATATTTTCCCCAAATCACTCCAAATTTTTATCCAATTGGTCTCAATTTTCCCCAATTTAAATTCTAAACTCAGATTCACCCTTGATGTAAAAACTCTAGACCAAATACAAGCTCAATTGGTCCATGATTTGAACTTAATTTTGAGCTAAACCAAAAACCCAATTTTGGCCTTATGACTTGGTTCCACCAAATTGAACCCATGGCCTACTCCACTTGCCACAATTTGTGTTAAAGAAACCTTTATAACATTCCCATACATCAAACTTGACCTTCAATTGGCCTTGGTGAGGCCTCAATTTTATTTGATTTCAACCTAAGTCCAAAAAGCCCAAAATTTACCCCAAATTGACCATGTCTTAAAATCCCACCAAATTGATGGCCTTAGCCCCAAAACTTCCACTATATCCCTTCATGAAAAATCTTCAAAATATCTTACTTGATCATGTGGACCATTTAATTTGGACTTAGACCAAGGGTAACTCAACCTAGACCCATGTCTAACTCAACATGCTTAAATTGGCCAAATTTCAAAAATTGCTCAATTTGACCTACCAATTGAACACAAAATCACTTCAACCCTCCACCAAAAATCTTCATAACAATCATCTGCACAATATTAATCAATCAATTGGGTCAATTGACATGGCTAACCTAGCCCAAACCCATGCTTTGATCACTTTGACCCACATTGAACGCTGGCATTAAAGATGGCCTAACTACCCCAAAGTCATCAAATTAACTCCACCTCAGCCATTGGTTAGACCCTAAGACTGAGCCAAAGCCCATTTAACCCGATCTAGATGAGCCATGGACCAAAAGTCCCCCAAATTAAGGGATCTTATTTTCAAAAATACACATGCTTAAGATACCCTTACCAAAACTAAACCCCATTGCATTAAATTGCTTTGACAGATTCTCCTGGATGCCCTGAGCTCCTAGCCACCTCCCCCTGCCATGGCCAGCCGGCATAGTCGCCGGAGAAGCCAAAATCGAGGGCCACCCTCTCTTAAATTTCACACAAATCAAACCTAGATTTGTGACAGATTCCCCTGGATGCCCTGAGCTCCTAGCCACCTCCCCTGCCATGGCCAGCCGACATAGTCGGGGCCCACCCGACATAGTCGCTGGAGAAGCCAAAATTGAGGGCCACCCCCTCTTAAATTTCACACAAATCAAACCTAGATGTCAGCTTAGCCAAATCAAATTGTAGAGCTCGTCTGTCCTCCACCTAAGCACCACAATGCACCCAAACATTTGCCCTGAGAGCCACCCCATGACCATTTTTATAAAAACTCACCTCCACGACCATGGGAGGTGTGCTAAAAATTTTCTCAGAGAGAGCTTCCCAAATCACTCACATATCTTCTTTGAGACCTCCATAACCCATTCCAATCACTCCATTGCCTTGATTCCCCCTGTGTAACCCTAATTTTGAGCTTAAAAATTAGGGCAGAAACAGGACATCCTTGAAAACTCCACCAAACTTCAATTGCTTGTGCCCACACTTTCACAACAGCAAGAGAAGACAAAGCCCCATCAAATTACCCTCTGAAATAGCCTCTACAATAGCTCTAGACCAACACCCAAAATTGGCCTTGATCAAAATCACACTTAGGCTTTACACCAAGACTAGAGACTCAATCCCTAGCTTCCTTGGATCCCAACGAATGTGCCAAGAACCTCTGATTGAAGCTTCACTTCTCAGAGCCAAGGTATAAATCTTCTCATACTCCCGAGCCTATTTGAACTCTCCATTTTTTTGAGTTGATTTCATGACATCATTACCATATGGATATGTTCTTCTAGTCCAGACGAGCATTTAAAAAAAAATTCATTTAATTTGGCT
>NW_018165597.1:69116-69848 GCF_001263595.1 Phalaenopsis equestris | reverse complement strand
TATTTGATGCTTGCAACCCAAAGGGGTTCCTTGGTAGAAACCAATCTTATTTTCCTAATTAAGACTAATAAATTCCTAAATTATTAAAATTTGGAAGTGTATTAAAATTAAATGATCTTGGACTTAGGGGTATGACTTTTGAAGTCAATAATTAATCAATTTAATACCCCTATTTTGATTTTCAAATAAAATTCAAATCATGAATCATGACCACCTAAAGCTTAACCTTTTCAAAATTAATTAAGACACTCACTTACGTCTTAAGGGCTTATTAGTGACTTAGACTAAATCAAGACTGATTAAATGAGGATTAGATAAACAAACTCAATTAAAGTTAGAACGTATTTCAAACACTACAAGCCTAATTAGGACTAAAATTTGGCTAAGTGTTCCAATAACACTAACTTGCCTCTTTAAGGGTCTTGACCCACATAATATTCAAAATTAAATTACAAATGATAATTACCTTATTCTTAGGGATAATTGATACATCAATGTTCATTGAGCACCAATGGTATTTACAGGATGAATTATTAAGAAACATAATAAGTTTAAAAGAACTCAGGATCTTCCACCAAGCAGCGAGAGAATAACACGGACCTGCTTTTTTCTCTGGATCTGTTGGATACCTCGGAGATCTACTGAACTTAATATATTTTGCTTGTGTTGACCTCACTTTTGGTTGAGGTCTAGAAACTTCTTTAGTAGCCTAGGTCTAGCCATAGGACTTTC
>NW_018165597.1:67694-68121 GCF_001263595.1 Phalaenopsis equestris | reverse complement strand
ATTGGTAGGATGAAACACCTAAATATTTCTCCTCAAAACTGAAGCCAAATATTAGGATAGCTTGGGAAGTCACCGAGGTTCTCCTCTGGATCCATGACATCCCCTAGTTCTTCCTCCTTTGGACTCTACAACAAAATGTTCCAAATTTAAATCAATCCCTTTTAACACCTCTACGTCCGATCTCGTTGAAAGTCCTATCCTTTTGACATCTTTAAAGACAATATTTCCTAATTTTTATCGAGAGTTTTCTTGAGAGACTCCGGTCATTTAAGACGTAATTAACTATAGGGGTTTGCCCTTATAGGAAGCTTGTCCAAACCCAACTTAATATAAACCCTATATAATTCTTCATATTAAATAGGGGAACTTGTCGGCAAATAAAATAGTTTCGTAGATCAAACGGATGTCATATATTTCTTAGTTCATT
>NW_018165597.1:46590-67460 GCF_001263595.1 Phalaenopsis equestris | reverse complement strand
ATCCCCAATTTGGTCTTAGTGTTTAAAAACTAAAACGAGATTTAGCCTTCAGGTGAAGGGAAGTGGGAGCTCTGGAGTGGGAGCCAGTATCCTCCTAGCCTAGCCACGAATTTAGGGACTAAACCTGATATTAGCCAATGATTTTCTATAACACTGTATCAGTGTAGAGAATTAAAACTGCTCCTATTTGACACAATACATAATTGAACCATTTATCTATTCTCATTTTACCAAAACCTCATTGTTGTGGGAAAGATGCTTTTCACATAAGAAATCTTTATCACATAAACATAGTTTAGTAGTTACTGTTTAAACTTTGTATTTCAGTGTTGTTATTAGTTAAATAATTTAGTTCTGATAATATCTCAACATTTGAAATTAGTGACATTAATTTCTTATTGACTTTCTGTGATTTTCTTAGTAAATTTATAATTTCAAATTTAAACCTTCCCCGTGGGATCGGTATTTGCGGCTTAAATAGAAAGTCATTTATTACTTGATAACGATACATATACTTGTGTAGAATCCCAATATTAATTGCTTAAATTTCTTATTCATAAAATATAGCGTCAAGCTTTTGGCACCGTTGCATAGCGGAGTTAACTATATAAGTTTTACACAACTATACTCTCGAGATCACACTCCATCCCTTTTCGATGGCACCAAAGGCCGAGAAGAAGCAGATGAATCAGGAGAAAAAGGCAACAACGTGACTCGAGGTCCGATACCGCAACTTTATGCCACCTTCGCGACCAAGCCCTACAGGATCTGAGCTCGTTGGAAGACGACAACGAAGACGTGAGCCGCTGGGTAGGCTCTGATACCTTGAAGAAATGATTACTTTGGTAAAAAGCTTTTTTCCTTCATTTAGGAGTTGGGCTTCTATAGAACATTACAATCTTTTTACAAATAACCCCTAAGACTTCTATACCTCCTATTGACAATTAGACCACTCAAATAAGATACAAATCTCAACAATCAATTTTTGAGCAGCCTAAGAAAACAAGTAGAGTGAATGCAAGCTACACAAGTAAGAAGAAATTATGTCAGCAATGTTACACCCGTAGCACACAATTCCTATGCATTAACATTTCTAAACTTTACACCCAAATAATTCATATCACATAAGAAAATCACAATTTTAACTTTTCAAAAGTGAAATACACCTTTTTCATGCAAAGTTAAGGTGTTATGTATTTAAAAGTGAAAGTTTAGGTGTTAGACAAGTAAATACATGTGAATTAAGTAGTGTGTATGTAAATCTTCCTATAATAAATTGGTCAACAATGCGTGGATGAACATCAAGTAACTGAAAAGCAAGTACAGGAAAATGGCATATGTTGCTAATAAAGCTATCTAAGTGGTAAATACTAGTTTAGGGTCGACGACTTTGGGTGTGTTTGGGGTAATTTGTGCGTTTTAGGATAAATAATTTATCCTGAAACGCGGATGACGATCGAAAGAAAAACCTGAAATAGTGATAAGAAGGCAACGACAGGAAAGCCAATCACAGCGACAAAGAAGCAACATTGAAAGATAAATTGGACTTTTTTACTTACTTGATGCGGAACGTGGCTCCGAAAGTTTTGGCCTTTGTGGTAGGGGAAATATTTGCATGCATATTATGCACGCAACTCTGCGTGTGTTCTTTATTAACCCCACAATACCTCCATAATAACCTATGAATAACATCTAAATAGAACCCACAAAGGTTATTGACAAGTTATTATGGTTATAGGTTATTGGAATTAATACTTCAATAACATCTCAATAACCCTCTAATAACAGTGAAGCGGAGGTTATTGCGGGTATATTATACACGCAAGTCTGCATGCGTACATACTATGTATGCAAATATTTCCCTTGTGGTGGTATACGCGAAGTTAAGCCAGGGATCTCATCCAAATGACCGTTATTCGGTTTATCCGCTTTCTTTGCACCGCCATGGATGCTTAACGCACGCTCAAACTAGGCTTTAGAGTCTATTTGGGCCAGTTGCAGCATTACTGTTTTTTCTTCGCCCTAATTTTCTCAACAAAAATAATCTGCTGCATATTGAGTAATATGTTGATAAGTAGATTAAAAATAATCTGCTAATAACCTAGGTGCAGTGAGTATTACAAATTTTTATTTTTTTTGGAAAAGTCAGATCATAGCCAGAAAGATGCCACCGGTGTGAAAAAGCTGTTTTCAGCATTTTGAAAACAGATAAGCGGCCAAAACACAGTTTACCCAAATAGATCTAGTGTTTTTAAAACGCCACCGTACTAAATAAGTTGTCTCAAACGAACTTCTAATCCTACTATGTGTGGTCGGCTACATGAATCCTTTTTCTCCGTTGCATCCTATTTAGTGTCATATTTCACTTAGTTCTAAGTATGAAAATTTAGGTGTTATTTTTGTAAATACAAAATAAATTATGCGGTACATAAAATTTCCAAAAAAAATATATCGCGTGGGCCTTCAAATTTATTTTAAAATTACCGCATATAAAATTAAGCTTATTTATTTATTTATTTATTTATTTTCTGATTGTTATAGCAGTAACACACATCTTCATATTTTATATAAATAGTTTAAGAATTAGGAGAACTTTCACAAATATTTTTATTTTTTATTATATATAATCTATACGGAGATAAATAAACAAAAAAAAAATGTTTTAACTTTTAAATTTTGTCATAATTTCAATATCCTATTATAATGTTAAAAAATTTGTCTGAGCAATTAAAATTGATTTCTAATGATCTCCAAATTCAGTATGTTCATAGTCAAAACTAGCATATTGAAGAGAAAATTCTAGTGAGCCTAATTAGAACATGCAAGTTTGAGGTTCACTAAGGGCTTGTTTGGGGCAGCTGTTGATTATTTATAATCTGCTGATAAACAAATTATTCTAATAATCTGATAAGCTGTAGATTATCAGAAAAATCTGACTTGCTGTTTGGGGCAGCTTATTCAGAAAAGTTTGTTGATAGCTGTTGCTGGATAAATGACCATTCTGCTCCTATTTGGTTAAGTTAATGTCAACAGAACTGTTTGAGTACATAAATAAATAAAACAAAACTCCAAAAATATTGCAGATCAGTTCAATAAAGATAACATAGAGTCCTCATATTCTTGTGAGTATCAGAACAAATAAAATAAAGATAAATACAAGTACAACTACAATAAGAAATATTAAAATAATTATAGCTAGAATATACCCAAAAATCATTCATTTATTTCATATATCACACTAAAAGTTAAAAAAAATAGAAAAGAAGAACTTTCCAAGGATGGCAGGGGAAAACATACTTGACGAATCAAAAAGTAAAATCGAATTGGTAGGACTTGCAGGAAGGAAAGAAGAGGAGGGATATCGGTATACCTTACACTGATCTCAATCGAAGCGAAGGAAAGGAGGATCAACTAGCCGTGGGGGATCTGCCAGGCGAGGCGAGTGATGTGCGATTCTCCTTGGAAGGGTCCGATCTCCTGGGCGAGCAGAGGAGATCAATTCTCTGGAAAGGAGCAAAGCGATTCTCGAAAGGGCGACGACAGAGGGAGCGAGGGGAGCTAGGCGAAGCAGAGGTGAAGGAGCATAGGAGATCTGCGAAGCAGAGGAGATCTGCGATTCTCTTAGGGCGAGGGCGAGCGAGATATGCAAATGGGCAACACAAGAACTTTTCCCTAATAGCAGAATTCATACGCAGGACGCGGGGGCAGTCCGATCTGCGAAAAGATGAAGAAAATCACGATAATAAAACGTCACGGCGGAAGGCGACATTTTCAAAAACGTCGCCGCTCCCTATAAGCTGTTCCAAACGGGCCCTAAAAGATTTAAATGCTAAAAGAATGGTCAACTATCAATTATATATACAAAGATCATTCGATTGACTGTTTTGAGTTTTTGACAAAGTTTACTAATATTAATCTCAAAAATTTATAATAAGAGCTCCATGCTCAACTTGAGAAGGGGAGGAATATTATAGAGAGATTCAAGATTTAAAAAATTCTAGAGCATTGTTTTACATTCAACATCAACGTCCATCAACAACACCTATTATTTAGCTATTATCATCTGATTGCCATCATCATCTTCTATCATTTCAAACTCTACAAACAATATAAGAGAATATGTTTTGGGCATATCAATGTATAATGCCATCTTCTATTGTCAAGGGGAAATATAGAATATTTGAAGTGGATTATTTCATCTAATCTAAGCCCTGTGAAATTTTTTATTTCAATTTTTCATGAAAGAAATTGCGTCTTTTATTTTCTCTCATTTATGAAACTAAAATTCTTAGAAAAAAAAAAAAAAAATCAATCTAACGTTGTGCTAAATAAGTATTTTCAGATCATTCTTATTTTATATTTTTTAAAAAAATTTGTTTATTTAGTTTGTTTTATGATTTTTATTTTTAAAAATCAAATCAATGTTTCTAAAAAGTTTTCAACTTTTTTGAGCATGCTGATTATTTTAAAAAAAGTCAAATTTTTTTTTCTCCCATTTTTGAAACTAAGATGCTATGAAAAAAAAAAAAAAAAATCAATCTAACGTTGTGCTAAATAAGTATTTTCAGATCATTCTTATTTTATATTTTTTAAAAAAATTTGTTTATTTAGTTTGTTTTATGATTTTTATTTTTAAAAATCAAATCAATGTTTCTAAAAAGTTTTCAACTTTTTTGAGCATGCTGATTATTTTAAAAAAAGTCAAATTTTCTCTGAGATTTTTATCTTAATTTTTAAGGAAACATTTTAGCTTCTACATTTAAATTAAAAAAAATGAAAAAGAGAAAAACAATGGATCATTCATCACGAGATTTTCCCAATTTGGAAAGTATTCAAGTTAGTGTAGCAACTAATAATTAATTAAAAGTACGAAGTGTGACTTTCATTTGATACACACACGCGCGCACATATAGAGACACATACATATAGAGAGAGACACACACACTCACATACACATAGACATAGACGTAGAAACATGCATACAGACACAAATACGTACATGCATACATACATACACATCTATACAAACATACATGCATATATTTATATGTGCGCGCAGGCGCACATACAAACACACATAGAGAGAGAGAGAAAGATACACATATATAAACAAATACGTACATGCATACATACATACACATCTATTCAGACATACATGCATATACTCATATGTGCGCACAGGCACACATGTAGGCAAACATAGAGAGAGAGAAAGATACACATATATAAATATACAAATACATAAAGATACACATACATACAGATACATTCATATAAATACATACATATACATGCATATACATACATACTCATAAAGATACACATACATACAGATACATTCATATAGATACATACATATACATGCATATACATACATACTTACATAAATAGACATGCTTGCTTACCACATTTTTAAGTTATAATATTTTGAACTAGTATCATTTTATTAGTGAGAAAAAAATTTAACTTTTATGAGGAGAAGTGAGTCTATAAAGCAAAGTTCGCATGCTTTCACAGTGGCAGTGTAAACGACCCACTAATTAAGCTCTTTTTGCAACAAATTTTGTTTGCTTTACGTATCAGACCACAACAACAATACTATTTGGAGAATTTTCTATCTTGTTGCATTTTAAACATTTTTGTGATGAGAAGTTATTTTTTATAACAAAATCTTTTAAAGTGTAGTGGTTGTATGAAATTTCTTTCAAGAAAAAAATATTTATAATTCACACCATAGTCTTTTAGGAAGTTATTTACTCATTACAACCTTACAATTGCCTTTACGGAAAGCCTCAGCCATATCAAATGGATCCTAAATCACAGTGAGCAGAGGCTTAAACTCTTGTTATATGTATCATTTAAGAGCTATAAAAACTGCTACTATATATTACCGTTATAAAATTAACCTATCCGCACTTGCCATAATTTTAGAAATGCTTTATGGACCATCCATCTGCTTTGAGATAATGATAATTTCATCTAATATTTAGAAGAAAAGATGGATAAAATGATGAAGACCATAAAACATATGTCTAACTTTTAGTTTATTCCCATAAAATATATTCTATGAAAGTCATCAATTCTTAATCTTTGAATGAAGTGTTTTCATTAGATAATCAATGATTAGATCATAGTGAACAACCCTAAATTAGCAAGCTCCATTAGGTTTTGATGATTATTATTATTATCAACAATGATTGCCTTCTTTGGTTGCATTTGCTTATGTATAAAGTTTACATTCATTTCAAAATACCAAAAATAGTTCTTTAAAAAGTTATACAAAACATGTGAGTTTGCTTAAGGTGGATATGATTTCTCATAGAAGTTTCTTTAGCTTGCAAGTGAATTTATACAGAGATGAAGAAAAGCTTTTAATTTCATAGCAGCTTCAGCTTGAGAAGAAGTGGCAAGTGATTAGCAATAAAAGTGATTAGTGTTGTTTGTTTTTTATCAAGTGACAACTACAATTTTTAGCAATTTGACTTTGAGCTATTATTAGACTTTTGGGTAAAAACTTCATAAATTCATAATTTTTTACAGATTTTAGTGGTTATAATGATTAAATGGGTACAATTAGGGTGATAAATGAACGTTGATATGAGATATGATTGATATTCGCCATCTTTTTAAGTGTATATTAGTAAATGAACGTTGATATGAGATATGATTGATATTCGTCATCAATTGAGTGTATATTAAAATATTTGATATTAATTATGATGTTAAGATTAATTTTTGCGTAATTCTAAAAATAATTTATTGGTTCGAGTAGACTTGGCTAATCTCAACATCTCAAATTCGAGAGAAAATATTATGTACGGAGGACCGACTTACGAACGACAACTTGGATCACATTATGCTTCTGAACATATGAGATGGTGCGATCAACGACATCACGTAAAAAAATATTTTCTCCAAAATTTGATCACATTATGCTTCTGAACATATGAGATGGTGCGAACACCACGTAAAAAAATATTTTCTCCAAAATTTGACAACAGTTTGAAAGGTTGATTTTTCACTCCAATAAATAGAAAAATGACAAATTTTAAATGAAATCTTTACTGCTCTACTCCATGACAGTCGCTTCGCATAAAGAATATATTCACGTGCATGAACAAGTTACCTCAGATAGACATTGCCTTGTCTTCTTATGCTTTGGGAGAAACTGAGCCCAGCGTTGTCATATCCTTGCTCCAGTTTACTTTTAACACCAATTTCCATGCATGAAACAAAATTATTAATTTACACGTGAAGATCCCTCGGCCGACATTCACACTCATCATCTTTGTGAAGAAATTACATTTTTTTTTTAATTTGAGTTTTTTTAATGAAAAAATATATGTATGATTCATACCAAACAAGTTGATTAGTGGTCAAAATGATTACAGGCAATTGAGATTAGCTGTCTGAAGAGCCTAAACAATTGAGTAGAATAACATAAGAGAAGACCTTCATAAAATCTAAAATGGGAAAGATGTCTAGACAACTATAACAAAATCAAACATAATGAATGAAGAAAGACTTTAAATTTCTTCTAGATATATCAAAACCAAATAAATAGAGTCAGTTGCAGACATTCCATTTCCTTATACACTACTTGAAAGTTGTGAATTAGTGTTAGAATTTGAGTCAGATTTTATTTCGGCGCAAGCTTTGCATTGAATTTTCGTCAGTTCATTATCCAGCGCTGCCAAAGATTTTAAAATTGGACATAAAAAAATATTTCAGATTTAGCGTCGGATTTTATGGCGGCCATAGCCGACGCAAAGTAGGACTCAAATACCCTAATATGTCTTTCTCATATGACCGAACCTCATTTGCTACCTAACTCCATTTTTGGTTTCATAAGGGGCAGCGAAAACGGTAATAACCGGCGACTTCGAACGACACTGATAACTTTTTCACTGGCCAAATCACATCTCCAGCAAGGTAAACTCCTCTCCGAGCTTTTGGTAAATTTTTTTTCTCATGAGTCTCCCTTCATGAGATTTGGGGTTTTTAACTTTCCGTGTTATGTAAATTTGTTAATTTAGTGTTAGATCTGTAATGTATATAGTTGATGTGGTTACTATTTGAAATTTCAAATATATATATATATATATATATATTGAATATTTGAAATTTGATGTTTATGTGTTAGCTATATAATGCATATAAATTGTCTGCTTTTTATATTAAAAATGAAGTTTAGGTGTTATCTTCGTTAGCCTATAAAACAGAAGCATAAAACTAAATTAAATTTGCAAATAATAGGTGATGAGTGGCTTTAGGATTGAAGTCAATATGCAAAAAAAATTAATCCGCGAAAGAGTTGGTGTTGTGCTGGTGGCAGAAATGATTAGAGAGAGTCGACTAATATGTGGTAGGAAAGATTAGAAAGAGTTGGTATTGTGTCAGATTTAGGCATGTTGTATAAAATTGATCTTAATTTATTTATTAAATGAAAATAGGACACTCATATGACACAATGGAAAAATAAGATTCATGTAGTCAGCCATCCTTAGTGGGAAAAAGGCTTTGTTGTTTTGTCACCTTAAACGTAAATCATCTAATAACCCTATTAAAATAGCAGTTGTTATAAATATTACTTCTATTAAGAAAGGCAGAGGTAGAGCTAAAAAGACCAAGACAAGTTGTATAAAAAATTATTTCAATCTGTTAGAATTAATGAAAAATATGACATTCGCTAGGATGCAATGAAAAACAGAGATTCCTATACTCGACCCCAATAAATTTGTATGTTGTAATACATGAGATTTGTATTGTCAATACGACTAATATTAATTGTACTAAAACGTTGACGTTATTTCATTTACCGAATCCCATTTTAATGTCAATTTTTATTCAAAGCAAATTGAACGCTAATGGTAATTTGCATTGGAAATAACTATGATTAGCGCCAGAAAATTTTGACGCTAATATGCCCAATTTCTGTACTATATACTAGAATTTCTTATCTCCTTAAGGCATTTTTTGTTTAATTAAGGAAAACTACACTTGAATCTTAGTTATATTGACATGTAGTTAATGACATTATGTATTTTCTACTTGTTGGTCTTTGATTGTGGACTCGTAAAATGATAATACACTTGAGAGCGATGATAATGTATATCCAATTGTGGAGAGACTTGACTAATTGTCTTGGAAGGCTATCTTAACTTATTTAAGATTTCTATTATCATTATGAAGTACTTACATGTATGATCTCCATTACTGATACTTCTACTAACATAGTTGTTATTATTGAATGCCTATTATTGATGCCATTAGCTCTTTTTCCTCATACCCTTGGGAATGCTTTTACTTGCTATCTAATTCTTCTTTAACATATTGCTTGGATTGTGTCTTGGCTTTTTGCTTGGATACACCTATGCTCACATTTTTTAGTTTCCTCCCAAACACTATTCTTTTGGCCTTCTTTATTCATTCTTTATACAAAGTTGTAACACATGTTTTCCATTTTTGTATTTTGAGCCTAAATTCTAGCTATTATCTTATTTATAGTAAAACTAAGTGTGATCCTCATTCTACCAAAATAAAGAAAAGGTATAATTCACAAAGATAATCTAATCATGCATGAATTTTCATGAAAATCATAGGTTTAAAATTTTAAGATTAAATAATAGAATTAAATAATACTTAAAAAATATTTCAATTATAGTGTTAAAAAATTAGTGTTGAAATAATATGTTTTAACAAAAGAATCATATTGGTCCAAATTAATGCTTCTTTAAGCACATTTGGGTTATATTTCATCCAACTTAACTAAAATAGATTTATTTAAACTAATCTGAAGGGGGTCTATCTTCTGCTATATAGTTCGTAAGACCTAAGGTTGATAGTCATCTTTACTAAAAATTTGACTACATCATCTGAATATTTTTGGGCCACTATCCTTAATCAAAGTTCATCCTTTCCTTTGGATAACAATGTGGTGCTCTCAATTATATGCATGTTGTTCGAGAAGATTCAAAGTTCAGACTTCTTAATAACATTGTAACCCCTGCATGCTACTAATTTGATGTTGTGTCTTTATTTATTTTTTCTTAAAATAGATAATATTTTCCAAAAAAAAATGAAGTCAGACAAACCTTTTCTACTAGCCTGCAATTTGATAAAAATTATTGATTTATAATTTCCAATAAGGTAGAAACCACTTATTGAATTAAATTACTCATTAAGAAAAATCAAATATTATTTATCTATCCAATTATCATCTTTATTTATTGTCGATAAAATAAACATGTCCTTTAAGGCTTGCTCTAGCGATCTTCTTCATAGATCTTATATTCTTCAATTTTGTTATACCTATGAAATTATGATATTTTAGGGGCACCCTCTATTTATAATTGATTCAATATATTACCACAAATGACCCTAAATAGACTAAAAATAGACCATTAATAGCTATCTATGCTGATCCTATTTATAGTAGCTCGAGGGGCTAACACACCCTAAATAGACTAAAAATAGATCATTAATAGCTATCTATGCTGATCCTATTCATAGTAGCTCGAGGGGCTAACACATGTGTAGGCCAATAAGTTACTTATTTAAAATGTTGAGGGTGCTAGTTCTTTTATTTCAGTGAATTAAGCTGGTAGATTGAGATAAAAAGGGTAAGAAATTGCTCTCTAAAATTTTACAATGATGATTAGTATAATAAAATATCTTAAATTAATATTGAAATTCAAATTAAATGATTCTACCCCAAACGCTTGGAATTACATGTCATGGGTTTTAAACAAGATCTACTTTCAAGAGAGATACATAGTATCTTATTTATTCCTAATAATCTCCATGATTTGTGCAAGAGTAGTCTGAGAGGAATGAACTTGAAAAAAAATACTAGTTACACAAATTATTGAAATGAACTTTAAACTTATTCTAACGTTAAATATAACGTATAAGTCTCCCTCCACATAATTTATACCCTTCTGAAGGTGTCCTCCCTTGGAGGGGCGGGAGTTAGTGACCCAACTCATCAAAGGAGGGAGTTGATGGATGACTGGGAGCTAATGCAGGTGTAAGTGTTAGTGCCTGAGAGGGAGTTGGTGCAGGAGGAGTGGTAACAGGAGGGGTTGATGGTTGGAAAGGAGTAGCAAGACTGATTGGATTGGCGACAAATGTACGAGAGGGGTTGTAGTAATTGTGGTGTTGTTAATAAACACAACGTTAATGTTGTGTATGTCAGATCGACCCATTAGTTTCTTCATCCTCTTGTAAGTAGTCTCTATAGTGCCCTAAGGAAGAGATCTCTCTGAGGCGGATGA
Source organism: Phalaenopsis equestris (assembly GCF_001263595.1). NCBI lineage: Eukaryota > Viridiplantae > Streptophyta > Magnoliopsida > Asparagales > Orchidaceae > Phalaenopsis > Phalaenopsis equestris. The sequence continues at coordinate 56,184 of NW_018165597.1, read as the reverse complement.
CCTCCAGTTATTCTTACACTGGAACCAAATCTGGAAGTTGATTAGGTCAGCTCGAACCTAATATTCATTTTGTAGAGATTGTACTGATTTGTTGGGTCAAAAATAATTTCAAAATCATTAATCATTTAAATAATATTACATAAAAATACTTCATAAAAATTATATTTAATTTTTTTTTCAAAGTTTATATTAGAGAATTGTAATTGAATTTTATTTTTTATAAAAATAAAGATTTAAAAATATTAAATTTTTTTTCTTCAAAATAAGCCCAAATCCATCTTGAAATATTTCCTGATGTAAATTGTTCTATTACAATTATCTATGCTCATTAAAGAATACCTCCAAAATCATTAATCATTTAAATAATATTACATAAAAATACTTCATAAAAATTATATTTAATATTTTGTTCAAAGTTTATATTAGATAATTGTAATTGAATTTTTTTTTTATAAAAATAAAGATTTAAAAATATTAATTTTTTTTTTTTCAAAATAAGCCCAAATCCATCTTGAAATATTTTCAGATGTAAATTATTCTATTACAATTCTCTAAGCTCATTAAAGAATACTTCTTTTGAAAGATTCTCTTGCTATTTCCAGTCTTCAGTTATTTTAGCTTCGCTATTTCTCATCATGACTTTCCAATTGAAACCATCTCGAGGTTGTCTACTTTTGCATTAACTTTATTAAATAGTACACCTAGTTATACTATTTGTTTACAATGTAATTTTTGAATTTATTGAACAAGACAGCAAGAAACTCTCACACTTCTGTAATTTACACTAAACAGAAAGGCAAAATACTTCATTTACAAAAAAAAAAAAAATAGTTTAATATGGTTATTAGTAAATATATTCAAATCTCTCCTCACCAACAAACGTGCATGGCTGCTCAAAGACCACGTAGTTTCCACCAATATCATGAAATACCCATATGGAATTGCTCTGTGTCATGCGAGAAATTATTGCATACGGATGCGGTATCCGATCCTAAGCGTAGATCACGGTGATCTACGGTCAGAATATATTTCAGTTTTTTTTTTTTTTTTAAATTTAGCTGGGGCCCACTGAAATACATTCTACGGTCAGGATCGGAAACCGCATGCAAAGATGCATGCGGTGTCCGTCCGTATGTAATAATTTTTCGTGTCTTGCGCTCTGATTGAGGTAAAGCTGCGATGTCAATATCATGAAATACCCATATGGAATTGCTCTGTGTCCTGCGAGAAATTATTGCATATGGATGCGGTGTCCGATCCTAAGCGTAGATCACGCGTAGATCACAGTGATCTATGGTCAGAATATATTTCAGTTTTTTTTTTTTTTAAATTTAGCTGGGGCACACTGAAATACATTCTGACCGTAGATCAGGTGATCTACGGTTTTGAGGGGCAGGACGGGAAACCGCATGCAAAGATGCATGCGGTGTCCGTCCGTATGGAATAATTTTTCGTGTCTTGCGCTCTGATTGGGGTAATGCTGCGATGTCGCATCAAATTTTGAGATGTATGATAAGATTAGACTTTATCTATTTTTTTCTAAAAATTATGGTGAGAAATTATGTTTTGATGAATTGCATTTAACATTATTATATATATATATACAAAAATTATTATAAAAATTTTAAAAATTGCAAATTTAATTTGAAGCTCACTAAATACAGATAGATTGTTTTAAAATTAACAAATAAATATATACGAAAAATTAATAAATAAATCTACTCCTTCAAACTAATCCTAATTTTATTTCATATTTTTTATTTTCTATTTTGCTTCAATCAAATATCACAAAAAAAAAAATACAAATACAAATATATATTGAGAGCATACAAAATTTTTGTTATTATACAGTAGATGTGTAAATACATAGAGATCAAATATTATGCATGTAAATGTTCCATTATATAACTGAGGCAATAAGACACAATACATATTAGCTACGTTTGTTCTAATGGTTGGTGCCTTGATCATTTGGTGTTCACACGTGTGCTTCTTCTTAAACATTATGCAAACACTTTTTTAGAGTAATGATGATAACCAATCGGTGGGGAATGGCTCCACTAGTTATTCAATGTTTGAACTTTTGAAGTCTGCTACTTCTCTTATTTCTTAAATTTAGTCACTTGTTGTCTAGGTGACACATCTGTCTGTTAGAAAATCTACCTCTTTATATCTACCAGCCTCATCGACACGACGACTTTGCTTCGACCCGAGGATAAGTTTGTATTCACTACTTCTTTCACCGCTCTCTTGGTGAACTTCCTCAAATTTCCTTCATTGAATTGCTTTGGACGGTGCCTTCTCCTGAGTTGTTTGGGAGAACATGAGAGTATTTTTCTTTTTGTTTAATTGGGGTGTATTTAATTTACTCATTTTTGTGGTATTTTATTATTATTATTATTCATGAAAATCTAGACATGACCTTAAAATTTTCAAAATAAATAAATAAAGTCTGCATCCTCATGTTTTTTTCTTGAAAATTGGGTTAAAAAATGAGGACAGAGATCTCTGAAATAGTACGACCAAATCTTACAAAATCCGTACAAGGTTTTAAGGGAGGAAAAGAAATGTTAATTTGGTGAATGGAAAGTGACAGTCATTGATATGTATTTTAAATTAACACTGATTTTATGATTAAGAAAAAGGAAATATAAGATAAGAAGTACAATTAGGTAGATTAGTAATTCACATCTGATGATAATCCTTAGGTTGTCGGGTCCTGTTGAGATTGAGGGCCGGTTTGGGGCATCTTACAAGTACGGTAACGTTTGGGTCTTTTATACTAAACGCAGGCCGTTGGTCGACCCCCACGGTTTCTGCTTATCCTGAAACACATAAGCTGCACCAAACAGACTCTGAATTTCAATCAGAGCCCAACTCATAGATTAATGCAACAAAGATTTTACATTTTTGTCCGGCAAAACCTATCTTATATTTTGCTTAAATTTGCATCATATTACATAATTGCAATTGATCATTTTCGACTTTATTACTTTAAAATTTTAATTTTAATTTTATTTTATAAATAAATAAAAATATGTTGGATACGGCTATGTTTTTTATTAGTTAAAATTAAATAAATCTGCTAGTTTATTAAGTAAAGGCAGCAGTTCCCTAGACAAATGGATGTCAAATAAATTTTATTGCAATCGGAAAACAAATTTGGCTCGTTTTTATTTTTTTTTCAAACTAATTATTTTATTTTCCAAAACAAAAATATAAAAAGTGAGCAAATATATATTATCTTACTTTTAATTATTTTTTAAAATAAAAAATGAAAAGTTAATCTCAAGCAAAATAATTAGCACCAAAACTTTAATGATTATATTTATAATACTAAAATCTTACAAATCGTATAAAAAATATCATCATTTTAACTTAAAAAAATGGAATATACTTTTTTGTGCTTGAAAATATTGTATCAGGATTCTGCACGTAGGGATACGTGGCGAACCCAACGAAATCATGCCACGTGACGGTGATAGAAAAAATAAAATAAAATATGCCCGGTAGCACAATAAAATATTCCTTCCGTGTTATTCAGGTGTTATTGTGTGTTATTTCGGTGTTATTGTATTATTATAACACCGAGAATATTCCTAGAACACAATAACACTTTAATAACATACAACAACACCTGAATAACACGGAATAATACTGGGAGAATATTCCCTTATGTTACCAGACTGATTTTATTTTTCTTTTCTATCACCGCTATGTGGAGTGTTTTCATTGGACTCCGCATGTAACTCTACGTGCGGAATCCTGATGCAATATTTTTTCTGGGAGAGCTCGCACATATGTAAAAATGGAAGTTTAGCTGTTGGATATGTAAATATAAAAGAGTTGATCATTTACTTTAAGGGGAACATCCACCAAAACAATGCTAAAAGGGGTATTTATATAAATTCCGCAAAATTCTCAACTTTTCATATATCTAACAACCAAATTTTCATGTTTACATACATAACACTAAATTAGTAAAATTTTCAATAGAAAATAAAATATATTTCTATCTCTTTTTTAAATTGAAAATTTTCTTTTCATACATAACTTTATGACACCAAGATTTAATAAATATAAGAGAGATTTACATATGTACCACCCAATTCCATGTATTAACATATCAACCATCAAAACTTCAATTTTTATCTACAAACCACCCAACCTATGTAGAAAACATTCGATCACATGATTCGTACATAAAAATTAAAGTTTAGGTAATTGGCATGTTAATGCATAGAAATTCAGTGGTACCATGTGAGGGCCCCAAAATATAAATAAAAAAATTTAGGATATTTTTTAGCGGGAATGTTTAGTATTAGTTATAACTAAGCTATACATTAATTAATTAGCTGTAATTCTTCCGATTTAGATCTCGTAATTTCAAACATCCAGATTTCAGACGTAGAGATACGTCCGGAGTCCAATGAAATCACGCCACGAGGAGGTGACAGAAAAATTAAAGAAAAAATTTATTTTATCACGAGGGAAAATTCTCCTGTGTTATTCTGCGGTATTCACGTGTTTTTGTGATGGTATTAATGTGTTATTGTGTTCTGGGAATATTCCCCGTGTTATAATAACACATCAATAACGTGGAATAACACAGGAGGAATATTCCCCTGTGTACCGGGCCGAATCATAAGAAAACAAGTTTTTTTTTATCAGCTCCATGTGGAGGTGATTCATTGGAATCCGAACGCATCTCTACGTCCGGGACTCCGAATGTAATAATTTTTCCGTAATTTCACAGAAGACTCTTTGTTAACTTCTCCATGGACATTGCCCAAACTTTGATATTAAATATGTAAATATATAAAAAATTGTGTGGTATGTATGTAATTTTCCCTTCACTCCATGTAGATAGAAGAGTAATGAATTGCTAATATGGTACAAAAATTAAAAAAAAAGGACAGCAAAACATCCAAGAGCCGTTTGTATTTTAACCCTAGCCCACATATCTAAAAATCCTTGATGGTTCCCTTGAGGAAAAATGGGAAAAAAACAAAAGGGAGGAGAATCTTGTTGATTTATGTAGGCGTGATCTATTCATGGCCATGAAGAATTCAGAAGGGTCATGGTGGGGACGGTGGGCTTTACACAATAATGCCTGTAACAAATTATATTAACCAAAAGTTTTAGCAAAGTAACATGCTTTACGGGCCAACAAAAACAAATATAATAACCAGGCATGATAAACGACTTCATGAAAATCATGAAGCTTAAGGCTAGCCCAAACTATGCCATGTTAGACATGTATCAAATCAACCCACGTTTATCCCAACTGACACAGATACAATTCGAGCAACTCATTTGGATGTGTATGTTAGGTCTAAATTGTGTTTGTTGGTTAAGTTTATGTCAAGTTTGAATTTGTATGTTAAAATCAAGTTAAATTTGAGTGTAGGAGTTAAAACAAGCTCGAATAGAAAGAATTGATGAGTCGAACTCTTACACTGGAACCGGATCTGAAAGTTTATCAAGTCAACTCGAACCGAATATTCATTTGGTAGAGATTGTACGGATTTATTGGGTCAAAAATAATTTCAAAACTATTAATCTTTAAAATAATATAATATATAAATACCTCATAAAAACTAAATTTTATTTTTAAAAAAAATAAAGATTTAAAAATATTAATTTTGTTTTAAAACAAGCCCATATCCATCTTGAAATATTTCCTGATGTAAATTATTCTATTAAAAATGTCAAATCATCGTAAGAAAATTAATGTGAATTTTAAAAAGAATAAAATAAATTTTTTTAATGATTATTCAATTATTTTTATAATTTTATAATTAATTAAACTTAAAATTGAAACTTTTTAAATTCAATTGATTAGCATAGAATTTGCATGCATTTTATTTATATAAAAAGGACAGAAACTAAAAGTTTCAAGGCCACATTTTTATAGAGAGAAAAAAAATAGAAAGTGCAGACAAAAAATTTCCACTATTTGGTAAGAAGTGACTCTTCCTCCTACATGTACCATGCATTAGCACATCATTTTTCAATAAGGTAGATTTTAGCTATCATTACCATTCTTTAATTGTGATTAAGAGATAGGTTTTAGTCAAATATATTTAAAATTGTGACTAAAAGGATTATCTTTAACCACACTTTTTAATTTTATATTATAAATTTTGAAAAAATATGACATTAATAATGATAATAATAATAAATTTAAACCACATTTTCGTGTGAGAAGGAGTTAAATAAGCACCATTATTATTAGTAATTTTAGTCTATATTAATAATCTTAAATTTGAAAATTTGTAATTAAAATTATAAAAATTGAAAAAATGCTTTATATGATTAATAATGTAATTTTAATAACAATATAGAAAAAAATCAACTCCATCTTGAAAGTATATAGTGTTTTAGCCTTAAATTTGAGTGAAAATCAATAAGGAAAAAACCAAGCAAGAATTCTTTATATTATATTTTCTAAATCCCTGACCTTCTTCTTCTTCTCTTTCTCCCTCTTTTCTTATTTTTCTATTAGTTTTTGGCTATTTTTAGCTAATGGAACCAACCCCTTCACCTTCACCTTTCTTCATTTGCCTCCTCTTCTTCCATTCATGTTTATGATGTATTTTGCTAGCCCATCCATTGTTTCTTGCTTGCATACCATTATCTATGTATAATGTTTTGGGTTGTTAACCATTTGATTTTGAGCTGATTTGGGATCGACACAAAATCGATTAAAAAAAGTTCAATCCAAAACATTTGGCTCTTAGCTCCACTTGTTTATTTCAATCCGATCTCGATTTGAGTTAAAATTCAAACCAATTTTCGTGATATAAATGATCTTTTGAGCTCAAAATCAGCTTGATACAAATTCGATAAAAAAATTTGGCTCGTAGCTTGGCTCGTTTATTTCGACCCAATCTTAGTTGAGCCAAAATTAAAATCAATTTTCAAGCGATTAATGATCTTTGAGCTAAACTCATAGCATTATTTATGTTGGACCTAATTTTATTTATGGATAACACGAAGACTTGAATCACAAGGCTTCCATGAGATTGTTGCTGCAAAAAAAGAGGATGGTGAGAGAATACAATAGGGATGGAGGCTAGGTATCTTATTTATATTTTTTCATAATGTATAAAACTAAAGTTTCAGTGCCTTCTTCTTGAACTGCCTATTTTATTGGTTCAAGCCGAGGTTTGAAACTTTATAAAATATAAAATTAATCTTGGTAACTCCTTGCATTAATAAAGGATTTGGAGCCATTTTGCAAGAAATATGCCTTACTATTTTAGCTAGAATTATGTTCCATTAAGTGCCTTTAGTACACTAGAAATCTAGTTTAGCTGATGCCACCTCTTTATGCAGGGTTAGTTAATTACTTCATTTGTTCAGATAGGATTATGATTTAGCTATATTAGTTCAAGAAACTAAACTTTGGATGAGTGCATTTTTGTATCTTGCACTGGGTAGACCCTTATGTAGCCTCGAGTTGAAGAGTTCACTGCTTTGGACTCGTTGAGGAGTTTATAACTTTGGGCAAGCTAAAGAGTTTCTTTTGCCAAGTAGTTAAGCAAAGGAAGCCTATCATTGTCATGATTATTTGAGCTTGGCTAGATTATCTTGAATTGAACCTCCACCATATATGAGTGCACACGTAGTATTTGAGTATTTATGATACTAATCTTACTTATAAATTCAAAAATATGTGGTATTAAAAACTTGATTTTCAAGAAATATCAAAATATTACTCATATGCGGCTTTTACAGACTGAAGAATATGTTAGTTGTTTTTGTCAGCTTAGAAGGCCCAGCCTTCTCTATTCCCAAAAAGGGTCAGTCATTTTCATTTAACGAGTATACTCGCCGAACTGTTGTTTTGAGCCCGCACTAAAATATTACCAAAAATTTGGGTTTTCCATGTGAACTGTTGGCTATATTATCACTCTAGATGGCTAACGTAATGGTTGAGAGAGAAAACATTGCCCTGGAGGTCTCGTATGTAATGGGCTACATTACATGGTTGGAAAGATGTTTGTAAGGGGCGAAGCAGGACTGAGAACCCGGGCCCCTTGTAGGAGTGTATATAGGCCTTTGTTATTGCATGATTGGAAACAATTTTCTCCTCCCTCTTCTCTATGGGCACCTCTGCTTGGCCACACAAGGCATATATTAACGTTGGGTGGCCAATCCTGATGATCGTGCTACCTTGGGGCTTATACATAATGGATGCCTATATTACATGACTAAGGTTGATCATTTTTCCTTTTGGGATGAAATAGTTTAAAATTGCATGGTCTTTTGTTATCATGCTCTTGTGCAAGCTTAGTAACAACCTGTCAACAGTTAAAGCATGTTAGGCTTTGGTCTCATGAAAGAGAGCATTGATGAGAAAATTTAAAAATTTCCCCTCCCACTCCTCCAAAGAGTCATTGAATCATTTTGCATCAAATAACATAAGAACTCATTGTAATTAGATCCCTCATCTAGGAACTAGGAGTATCAATCATAGGCAAATCTGGATCATTCGTATATTTCATATGCCCATGACCGTCAAACTGTTAAAGGAACTAACTTTTCCTTGACATAAACTTGATTGCCTAAGCATACTTTGGCATTAACAAAAAAAATTTTTGGATGATGGGTAGCATGAAGGAATTCGGTTATGCCATAAATGACTCCCCATCCCTATTCAAAATAGAGTGAGCAACAAAGTCACCTTACTTATCAAACCTACATAGTATGAGTTTGTAGTGGGAGATTAAATCTTTGTACATTTTTTGTGTTGTCGCAATTGCTATGCGATGCAACTTGAAACCATCAGATGTCAACCTCTTCCCCTTACCTTGTGCACTGGACACCATTTCTTGCACAAGTTTATCTCAATTGGAGCACCAGTGGTAGGAAGAAAAAGTTTAGGAAGTAACAGGCCGAATAAAATTTTATTTGGACTTGGGTCATATTTATAAATAAATTAGCACCATAGCGCTAGGCCTTTACTGGGCCCACACCATTAAACGATGATAATTATAAGCCATAAATTTCTCACCCATTGTGAACGTTGTGAACACTCAACATCAATTTAATTGATTGGACAATGCAACATGGGGATGCAGTGCCATGGTGTCATTACTGGATTCACCAGCTCAAACCAACAATGATGGTGACAATCAACACACTTAATCGGAGCAGTTAAACTCTGAGATGTAGCTTTGTAGTTCCAAGATGAGATATGGTCAAATGCCTTTAATAACATATCAATACGTACCATTTCATTGTGGGGCATCAGTGCAATCGATGGAATGTTACAGGCTTGGACTCAGTGTTGTGGCGCTAGATAAATTTCCCAAAATGCATGGTATGTGATTTAAGTGGGCAGAGTATAACAGTTAAAAAAGGGATTGGTGTTTTAATGCTTTACTATAGTGTTACGATGCTCGACTTGCTTTTACTAGAGAATGTTTGGATTGTGTTAGAATATCAATAGAATAAATACGATGGTATTTCTTACAGGCTGACAAATAAGATGTGCAAAAAATGATGGTGTTGACCTCATTTTTTGTTGAGGTTTAGTTCTTCCTCTTTAGTAGCCTAGGGTCTAGCCATAGGACTTTTCCTGTT
>NW_018165597.1:45914-46332 GCF_001263595.1 Phalaenopsis equestris | reverse complement strand
CTTTTTGGGATACTCATGTAGATGGTCCCCTAAACCTACTAGCCCTAGGGCTATGGTCTGGCTAGAACCACTACATAGAGGACCCAAAATAGGGTTTCCATTGGTCCATGGCTTATTGGTGATGATTGGTACCTCAAATCTACCAAAATACCCATCTTGGTCTTTTACCCTTAAAACACCCCCTAATTACCAAAATACCCCTCTTTGACCAAAAATTCCAAAAATTCCCAAAAAAACCCCAGTAAATTTTAAATATTCCCAATTTCATTTCTCTCAACTACCACATAACCCAATTTGGCCAATTTGACCATCTTTAACCAAAACCCCCAAATTGCCCTTTAAAGACCCAAATTTCCCCAAATCCAACTCAAATGTCCATCAATTGGGTCTCAATTGACCCCAATTCCAATCCTAAACT
>NW_018165597.1:45252-45613 GCF_001263595.1 Phalaenopsis equestris | reverse complement strand
CAAAATTCCCAAATTTAGCCCCAAATTGGCTAAGTCCCCAAATTTCACCCAATTGATTGCCTTAACCTACAAATTGGCATCCAATTCATGTTGAAAACTTTTCATGAGGTCCCTATTGACCATTTACAACAATCAATTTGGACTTAGACCAAAGCTAACCCAAGCTAGACCCAAGCCTAGCCCAACATGACCAAATTGATTAAAGTTCAAAATTCCCTCAAAACGACCCTCCAATTGAGCTCAACACCACTTCCATCCTTCACCAAAGTTGTTCATTATGATCATCTACACCAAATGAAACAATAAATTCAACCAATTGACATGGTTAACCTAGCCCAAACCCAAATTTTGGTCATTTGCA
>NW_018165597.1:24703-45152 GCF_001263595.1 Phalaenopsis equestris | reverse complement strand
GGATATTTTTTAGCGGGAATGTTTAGTATTAGTTACAACTAAGCTATACATTAATTAATTAGCTGCAATTCTTCCGATTTAGATCTCGTAATTTCAAACATTTAGATTTCAGACGTAGAGATACGTCCAGAGTTCAATGAAATCACGCCACGAGGAGGTGGCAGAAAAATTAAAGAAAAAATTTATTTTATCACGAGGGAAAATTCTCCAGTGTTATTTTGCGTTATTCACGTGTTTTTGTGATGGTATTCATGTGTTATTGTATTCTGGGAATATTCCCTGTGTTATAGTAACACATCAATACTGTCACAATAATGCCTGAATAATGTGGAATAATACAGGAGGAATATCCCCCTGTATACCGGGCCGAATCATAAGAAAATAAGTTTTTTTTTTTATCAGCTCCATGTGGAGGTGATTCATTGGAATCCGGACGCATCTCTACGTCCGGGACTCCGAACGTAATAATTTTTACGTAATTTCACAGAAGACTCTTTGTTAACTTCTCCATGGACATTGCCCAAACTTTGATATTAAATATGTAAATATATAAAAAATTGTGTGGTATGTATGTAATTTTCCCTTCACTCCATGTAGATAGAAGAGTAATGAATTGCTAATATGGTACAAAAATTAAAAAAAAAGGACAGCAAAACATCCAAGAGCCGTTTGTATTTTAACCCTAGCCCACATATCTAAAAATCCTTGATGGTTCCCTTGAGGAAAAATGGGAAAAAAACAAAAGGGAGGAGAATCTTGTTGATTTATGTAGGCGTGATCTATTCATGGCCATGAAGAATTCAGAAGGGTCATGGTGGGGACGGTGGGCTTTACACAATAATGCCTGTAACAAATTATATTAACCAAAAGTTTTAGCAAAGTAACATGCTTTACGGGCCAACAAAAACAAATATAATAACCAGGCATGATAAACGACTTCATGAAAATCATGAAGCTTAAGGCTAGCCCAAACTATGCCATGTTAGACATGTATCAAATCAACCCACGTTTATCCCAACTGACACAGATACAATTCGAGCAACTCATTTGGATGTGTATGTTAGGTCTAAATTGTGTTTGTTGGTTAAGTTTATGTCAAGTTTGAATTTGTATGTTAAAATCAAGTTAAATTTGAGTGTAGGAGTTAAAACAAGCTCGAATAGAAAGAATTGATGAGTCGAACTCTTACACTGGAACCGGATCTGAAAGTTTATCAAGTCAACTCGAACCGAATATTCATTTGGTAGAGATTGTACGGATTTATTGGGTCAAAAATAATTTCAAAACTATTAATCTTTAAAATAATATAATATATAAATACCTCATAAAAACTAAATTTTATTTTTAAAAAAAATAAAGATTTAAAAATATTAATTTTGTTTTAAAACAAGCCCATATCCATCTTGAAATATTTCCTGATGTAAATTATTCTATTAAAAATGTCAAATCATCGTAAGAAAATTAATGTGAATTTTAAAAAGAATAAAATAAATTTTTTTAATGATTATTCAATTATTTTTATAATTTTATAATTAATTAAACTTAAAATTGAAACTTTTTAAATTCAATTGATTAGCATAGAATTTGCATGCATTTTATTTATATAAAAAGGACAGAAACTAAAAGTTTCAAGGCCACATTTTTATAGAGAGAAAAAAAATAGAAAGTGCAGACAAAAAATTTCCACTATTTGGTAAGAAGTGACTCTTCCTCCTACATGTACCATGCATTAGCACATCATTTTTCAATAAGGTAGATTTTAGCTATCATTACCATTCTTTAATTGTGATTAAGAGATAGGTTTTAGTCAAATATATTTAAAATTGTGACTAAAAGGATTATCTTTAACCACACTTTTTAATTTTATATTATAAATTTTGAAAAAGTATGACATTAATAATGATAATAATAATAAATTTAAACCACATTTTCGTGTGAAAAGGAGTTAAATAAGCACCATTATTATTAGTAATTTTAGTCTATATTAATAATCTTAAATTTGAAAATTTGTAATTAAAATTATAAAAATTGAAAAAATGCTTTGGATGATTAATAATGTAATTTTAATTACAATATAGAAAAAAATTAACTCCATCTTGAAAGTATATAGTGTTTTAGCCTTAAATTTGAGTGAAAACCAATAAGGAAAAAACCAAGCAAGAATTCTTTATATTATATTTTCTAAATCCCTGACCTTCTTCTTCTTCTCTTTCTCCCTCTTTTCTTATTTTTCTATTAGTTTTTGGCTATTTTTAGCTAATGGAACCAACCCCTTCACCTTTCTTCATTTGCCTCCTCTTCTTCCATTCATGTTTATGATGTATTTTGCTAGCCTATCCATTGTTTCAACTATGCATTGTTTCTTGCTTGCATGCCATTATCTATGTGTTATGTTTTGGGTTGTTAACCATCTGATTTAGATGGGATCAACACAAAATTGAATAAAAAGAGTTCAATCCAAAACATTTGGCTCTCAGCTCCACTTGTTCATTTCAATCCGATCTCGATTTGAGTTAAAATTAAAATCAATTTTCGTGATATATATGATTTTTTGAGCTAAATTCGCTAAATTCATAGCCCTAACATTACTAGAGCTGTTAATGATCCGATCTTGGATCGAGTTGGGGTCAGCTCAAAATCAGCTTGATACAAATTCGATCAAAAAATTTGGCTCGTAGCTTGGCTCGTTTATTTCGACCCAATCTTAGTTGAGCCAAAATTAAAATCAATTTTCAAGCGATTAATGATCTTTGAGCTAAACTCATAGCATTATTTATGTTGGACCTAATTTTATTTATGGATAACACGAAGACTTGAATCACAAGGCTTCCATGAGATTGTTGCTGCAAAAAAAGAGGATGGTGAGAGAATACAATAGGGATGGAGGCTAGGTATCTTATTTATATTTTTTCATAATGTATAAAACTAAAGTTTCAGCGCCTTCTTCTTGAACTGCCTATTTTATTGGTTCAAGCCGAGGTTTGAAACTTTATAAAATATCAAATTAATCTTGGTAACTCCTTGCCTTAATACAGGATTTGGAGCCATTTTGCAAGAAATATGCCTTACTATTTTAGCTAGAATTATGTTCCATTAAGTGCCTTTAGTACACTAGAAATCTAGTTTAGCTGATGCCACCTCTTTATGCAGGGTTAGTTAATTACTTCATTTGTTCAGATAGGATTATGATTTAGCTATATTAGTTCAAGAAACTAAACTTTGGATGAGTGCATTTTTGTATCTTGCACTGGGTAGACCCTTATGTAGCCTCGAGTTGAAGAGTTCACTGCTTTGGACTCGTTGAGGAGTTTATAACTTTGGGCAAGCTAAAGAGTTTCTTTTGCCAAGTAGTTAAGCAAAGGAAGCCTATCATTGTCATGATTATTTGAGCTTGGCTAGATTATCTTGAATTGAACCTCCACCATATATGAGTGCACACGTAGTATTTGAGTATTTATGATACTAATCTTACTTATAAATTCAAAAATATGTGGTATTAAAAACTTGATTTTCAAGAAATATCAAAATATTACTCATATGCGGCTTTTACAGACTGAAGAATATGTTAGTTGTTTTTGTCAGCTTAGAAGGCCCAGCCTTCTCTATTCCCAAAAAGGGTCAGTCATTTTCATTTAACGAGTATACTCACCGAACTGTTATTTTGAGCCCGCACTAAAATATTACCAAAAATTTTGGTTTTCCATGTGAACTGTTGGCTATATTATCACTCTAGATGGCTAACGTAATGGTTGAGAGAGAAAACATTGCCCTGGAGGTCTCGTATGTAATGGGCTACATTACATGGTTGGAAAGATGTTTGTAAGGGGCGAAGCAGGACTGAGAACCCGGGCCCCTTGTAGGAGCGAATATAGGCCTTTGTTATTGCATGATTGGAAACAATTTTCTCCTCCCTCTTCTTTATGGGCACCTCCGCTTGGCCACACAAGACATATATTAACGTTGGGTGGCCAATCCTGATCATCGTGCTACCTTGGGGCTTATACATAATGGATGCCTATATTACATGACTAAGGTTGATCATTTTTCCTTTTGGGATGAAATAATTTAAAATTGCATGGTCTTTCGTTATCTTGCTCTTGTGCCAGCTTAGTAACAACCTGTCAGCAAATAAAGCATGTTAGGCTTTGGTCTCATGAAAGAGAGCATTGATGAGAAAATTTAAAAATTTCCCCTCCCACTCCTCCAAAGAGTCATTGAATCATTTTGCATCAAATAACATAAGAACTCATTGTAATTAGATCCCTCATCTAGGAACTAGGAGTATGAATCATAGGCATATCTGGATCAGTCGTATATTTCATATGCCCATGATCGTCAAACTGTTAAAGGAACTAACTTTTCCTTGACATAGACTTGATTGCCTAAGCATTCTTTGGCATTAACAAAAAAAAAATTTGGATGATGGGTAGCATGAAGGAATTTGGTTATGCCATAAATGACTCCCCATCCCTATTCAAAATAGAGTGAGCAACAAAGTCACCTTACTTATCAAACCCACATAGTATGAGTTTGCAGTGGGAGATTAAATCTTTGTACATTTTTTGTGTTGTCGCAATTGCGATGCGATGCAACTTGAAACCATCTGATGTCAACCTCTTCCCCCTACCTTATGCGCTGGACACCATTTCTTGCACAAGTTTATCTAAATTGGAGCATCAGTGGTAGGAAGAAAAAGTTTAGGAAGTAACAGGCCGAATAAAATTTTATTTTGCCTTGGGTCATGTTTATAAATAAATTAGCACCATAGCACTAGGCCTTTACTGGGCCCACAACATTAAATGATGATAATTATAAGCCATAAATTTCTCACTCATTGTGAACACTCAACATCAATTTAATTGATTGGACAATGCAACATGGGGATGCAGTGCCATGGTGTCATTACTGGATTCACCAGCTCAAACCAACAATGATGGTGACAATCAACACACTTAATCAGAGCACTTCAACTATGAGATGTAGCTTTGTAGTTCCAAGATGAGATATGATCAAATGCCTTTAATATCATATCAATATGTACCATTTCATTGTTGGGCATCAGTGCAATCGATGGAGTGTTACAGGCTTGGACTCCGTGCTGTGGCGCTAGATAAATTTCCCAAAATGCATGGTATGCAATTTAAGTGGGCAAAGTATAACAGTTAAAAAAGGGATTGGTGTTTTGATGCTTTACTATAGTGTTACGATGCTTGACTTGCTTTTACTAGAGAATGTTTGGATTGTGTTAGAATATCAATAGACTAAATCCGATGGTATTTCTTACAGGCTGACAAATAAGATGTGCAAAAAATGATGGCAACACAAATAAATTGTTGGCTTTAACATATATTATATCTAAGTGTTGTGACCGATGTTCTCCATTTTTCAAGGTTATGAGAAACTTCAACCACTTTACTTGGATTGAAGAGTAGGATCAAGCATTCAAAAAGTTAAAATTTTACTTTTTTCTCTTTCTTTATTACAGATTCTTAACTAGGAAATGACCTATACATCTACCTAGGAGTCTGAAAACACGTAGTTAGCTCAGTTCTAATTTCTTAGTGCAACAAATATAATTTACTATATACAATGTAAGCAAAATTTATGTGGTGTTGAGCTAAACAACATGATAATGAAGAAACTCACACTAACATTAATCATTTACATGCGGAAGATACATCCTTATTTTCAAGCTCATGCAGTTCACATGATAAATCACCATACACTAAAGTGGTTATTATCTAAACCTGATCACTCAAGGAAATTGCTCAAATGATTAGTAGAATTGAGCTAGTCTGACATCTCTTATATGCTGAGAAGAGTGATAAATGCTCAAGGTCATTGATTTCTAAGTGGCTTTATTAAAAATACTAATGTACCAAGAAGACAAGACCTACGAGGAAAACATAGGACCCTTTTTATATATGGAGCATCCGTGTTCCAAAGAAAAAGCGGGGGTGTGGTCCTACAAAATACAACAAGAGTTATGCTGTGTTACTAAATTCAAATTAATAATTTTAATGTTTATAGGATTCATGCAAGATTCTGGCCACACAAAAAAAACTAATAATTCTAGTTTTATTCTAAAGCAAATAATATTTCAAATGAAAAAAATAGATTATTGTAAGATTTTCTAAGAAGTTGTTTAGTTATAATGTCATGGTATTAACATAAGTAGTGTATTTCTATTCAATTATTATTGGTTTGATCTTGTTCCAAATAATGGAACAAGGATAAACAAGATCTATAATACCATAGGCATTAAAGTGAACAAATTTTATCATTACAGCAAGAATAAACGAGTCAGGTATATTATCTTCAATATCCCAATAAAAAAAGAGATAAATTTGACTGGGCAGTAATTATCATGATTAAATTTAGAGGGACTATTGATATCCAAAAACTATTGAACTCTCTCATTAAGAAAGAGAAATGATAGATTTTTTGTATTCAACTTGATTCTATTCATAAAGAGAATACATATTTAATTTTATCCATCTAAAATACGTAAATTCATTTTAAATAAATAGTTCTGCTAAAGACCAGAGAGCGCTGCACACATTAGGAGGAGCTTCAAGTTAAAAGAGAGGACTTCTTCCCAACATGTTCGATGAGATGCAAAAAATGCATTACCACCTTGTATCGCTTGGGGACAATGTGTATGATGCATTGCTTTAAGCCTGGAATACTCCAGACTACTAGAGGAAGAGTTAGCAAGCAAAGAAAGATCAATGTTTTGATTGTGGAGGCATGGACGCCTTCAAGAATACTAGTGGGGTGCTCCATATACTTGAGTATAATAGAAAGATGGTAAATTTTAATTTGTGCAATAAATTTTAGTATAAAATAAAAATTTAATAACTATTTTCTTATCTTGATAGACACTAGAGTTGAGATAAGAGCCCACTATTGGCAAGCTACACACGTGTGCTCATAAGTGGCAATTGAGTCATATATGGGTTGGCAACAAATATTTGATGATGCGTGTAAGTGATAGCTATAATTGTTATACAATTCAAGTTATTATTGAATTTTAGTTTGCCTCTAAGTTGAAGTAGACTAGAACTAAGCGCACAGAAGAATGTGCAATCTCATATTGTCATCAATCTAACTATGAGCAAAGGGAGAGTTTGCTAGGGACAAAGGTTTGTGGATTAGGTTCATAGGCACAAGCTTACGATGATCACTACTATTTTAGCACATTTAGTCCATTACTTCTATCGCCCAGAGGATGAGGTTTGTAGGAAGGTCATCGCATTCAGCGTTGATATGGAGACCTTGTTTGTTGCTAAACACACATAGAGAAAATCTAAATTTAAGGCAAAAATTAAAATATAATTAGATGCATTGTGATGTTGGGCACACTTGAGAGGGAAATAGCTGATAGAGAAGTCAAGAAGGAGGACTAGATGGTGATAGATGATGATTAGGACTATATTTTATTTTATTTTATGAGATATCTGAACATGCTATTCTTTTGTACAAATAGATTACTTACCTGATTCAATACATTATGATTATTTATGTGTTCAATTTGTGCTAATCCTATATTTAGTAAACTCTTGTGTTTTAGCCTAATTGTTCTTCTAGTCTCTTAAACTAAACTTGTGATTATTATATTAGAATTTAACATAAAGGGGAATATGAATGCCTGATAATTCTTGCAGGATTGAAAAACTTAACTATAATATGAGATTCAAATGCTTGTTATATCTTAGAAAAGAGTAAGAATTAATAGGTAATATTTAACAACTATATTAGAAAAATCGCTTGGAGGAATCCAAAATTCATTGAACTAATATAAGGGAGCCATTTCAAATGTAGTAAAAACTTATCTCACTTATCATTGGTCTTTTCTTTTGAAATTAGAATTGTAGACACTTTAAAAAACCTTTAAAACTTCCATCATTTTGAACTAAATCAAAGATTAGAAGACTAGTTAATTCAACATGCTTGGGAATTGACTCATTCCTCTTATGGTTGATACATGGACTCATAATTCAATACAAATTGATCAACATATATAATTGTGTGAACGAGTGCTTCACCACACTACAAATTAGTCAGCCAAACTAATAGTGAGATCAATGTTGTGGCAGGAGATTGTCTACCAAAGTGTTGATAAAGAGAAAAAACTTTGGTTTTTTATTTGGTGCAGCCCAACCCTGATCATAGTTCAACTGGCCATGCTTGGCTTGCAATGGATGAGTTGCTTGGTTCCATGATGCATAATAGCAATGAATATTATTCAAGCAAGATTAAAAGCCGCTATGATCAATAAGAATCAAAAACCTCGTGCGCTACTAAATCATAGTTTATCCACCCATTCTAATGTCATTTGTTCAGATTATCATGCTAAATAAAATCAAATTGAGCATTATACAATACTAAAATTGAATTTATATTTGACCTAAAGTTTAATTTTAAATTGAGCATAAATCATTAATAATATAATTTTTTTCATATGAGATTGAGTTCAACATTTTTAAGCTGAACAAGCTTGCTTTGCATACATCATACAAAAACCGGAAAAAAAAAAAAAAAAAAAAAAAAAAAAAAAACAAACAAACATGTTCAATTTCGACACATCTAACAATGTAAATTATTCCATGAACTACAATTCTTTTGGAGGCAAGGAAATAATAATAAAAAATAAGTTTCAAAATCTAACAATGTAAATTATTCCATGAATTACAGTTCTTTTGGAGGCAAGGAAATAATAATAAAAAATAATAATAAAATAAAATTGAGACCATAAAACGAAGCTAGACACAAGTGGAGAATTAGCATGAACCAGATCACCTCCACCCTTTTAACTGACAACCTCATAAATCTTCCCTTCAATTTTTCTTCACTCTCATGGAAATGTCAACATCCCTTACCTTTACAGAACCCCATTTTTAAAAGAAAAAACCCATCTGTTCCCTCAGATGCCTTCTCATCATTCGCCTCATGACTTCCTTCTTTATTCTAAACACAGAAATGACATGAGAAAGTTATTCTGGCTTTCCAGATCCAACCTTTTTTCTAACTCTGAACACTCACTTTCCACACAACTATTATTTGCAGCAAAGCAGCCATGACTGACTGCAGGGGGTTTGGCTCATCTCAGCTGGAAGTATAGAACCCTTCTTCCTCATGAATCCTCACCACTAATTGATGAACTGCGGTGGCAATCTCATCCACCGTTGCAAGCTGACAGTCTTCTTCCACCTGCAGATCAGTACAGTAGATATATGATCTCACACAATGCATTAAAATATGTAATTTTCTGTATATCTTCATATTTTAGTTTATTTATTTATTTCATCAAAGCATTTCTCTTCTTGGAATAAAGATAAGATTGTTTACCCATATTAGTAGGGTCCTGAAATATGGGAAGCTCCAATTGAATCCAATAAATGGATTAATTTAATTGGAAAAGATGGGGATGGACCATTGCTAGCATCTTTTGATGTAAAATGTTTTTTTTTTTTTTCTGAACAGTTTGCTTCGCTTATAAATGCTTCAATTCAACAATCCAGCTTGAGAATAATGTTTTTAAATACATTAGAGATTTATAAATGAAAAGAAAAAAACTGGTTCAGAAATCTTATCTCAAAAAAAAAAAAAAAAAGATTTAAACAAGTATTTTACTGGATATTATTACTAATGTAAAATCAAATTGTACAATGAAAGAAAAATTAAGTAGTAGTTATCTTCTGGGAATCAGGAGCGTTATTTTCGTACGTCATACGCACGCAGTTCTGCGTGCGTACTCCTCCTAATAACCTTCCAATAACTCAATTATTGGAGGTTATTGAGAGGTTATTGGGGATATTACCTTCAATAACATCTTAATAACTTGTCAAAAACCTACAAATACCTTCCGCGGTTTGCGCTCATATTTTTTGCTGTCATTCGGGGGTTTTGTGAGGTATTAACCCCACTAACACCGACATAACATACTAATACCCCCAAATAACCGGAGTACGCACGCAGAACTTCGTGTGCGTACGACGTATGTAAATATTTTTTGGGAACAGACATATCAACGCCAATTTATCTATGAAGGAATACACATTAACTCAACTAAAAAAAGAAAAAAAAACTAATAATTAAGAACAAGATATTAGCTAGTTTTTATTTTGGTATTCTTTATTTCCACTATTAGAGTAAAGGTAATTACCTTGAGGCTAAATGTAAAGAGAACCATGGCCCCAAAGGTGGTAGCATTAAGGTGCAGAGTGGAGAGCCGAAGACTCTGTAACCCAACCACCAACTTCAGAAGCTGCTTCGGCCGTCGTCTACAAAGTATCTTCAGGCTAGCATGGCTCTCCACAATCGTTACCTCTATATCGGCCACCGCCGACGGGTTCGCCGGAACTGTATCAACGCCACCGGCCGCAGTGGCGGCGGTGTGGGTCAATGAATACTGGGGAAAGCTGAAGAAACTCGCAAGCGGCTTCAGATCTTGAACTCTGTTGTCTCCCCGGTGCTTGAGCTGTTTGCGAACTTCGAGAAATTGAACAATCTGCTGAAGCTCTTTCACATAGTTTATGGCGCCGCCAACAATGGATGCTTGATCTCCCTGTACATTAACCAGGATTTCCAAGATAAAATCTTTATGTAATAAATTGTTTAAAAAAGATTCCTTTTTTGGGGAAAAAATAATCTTTTTCTGCAAAAGTTTTGATTCATTTCTGCAAAAAGTCGAGCAATCATTAGGTAAAAAAAGAACTTTTAGGAATGGGAGGGAGCAGGATACCCTTTGGGCGTAAGAAGCAGGCATGAGTGAGCGAAGAACGGCGAGGTACTCGTTCATTTGCTTGCGCCGGTTGCGTTCAACGGCAATGTGGGTCATCCTCTGGTTCTCGGCCTCTTCCTTGTTTGTCAAACCCTTGGTCCGACGCCTCTTCTTTCTTCCGTTGGATTCTGAACACGTTGCTGGTGCTTTGTCTTCTTTCTGTGCTGTTGCCGATATTGCTGTGGCTCCTCCAAGATCCGGCGGCTCTTGGAAACCCTGTCCTGTTAATGAAGAGCAAGAAGCTTTCCATTCATCGTAGAAAGGCAGCGTTTTGTCTTCGTCTACCAATCCAGCTATGTCCCAGGGACTGTACATGTCCTTCACATTGCAGCTTAAGAGGTCATGAAAGACCACGGCTTCTAAAGCCATGTATGTCAGCTGAAATTGATAAAGGCAGAGGAAAGAATGGAAGGAGAGATTTGTTGGTTAATGAAGTTTAGCAGGTTGCAGGCAGATCAATGATGCAGGGGAAGGAAGAAATAGAGGGACAGTTCTGCTGCGCAATGGACTTTAGCAGCTTGCAGGAGGATAAATAAAGATGTGGATGGAAGAGAAAGTGAGCCGTGAGAGGGATGCCTTGTGGAAGAGGGACATGGGCTGCGGGGATGGAAGGGTGAAAACTGAACGAGGATTAATTATTATTATTATTATTATTTGGAATAAGGCTTACTAATATAAGAAAGAGGGCTGTATACACACATACACCCAATCTTGCTTCCTCTTTCATTTATTTTTCAAAATTTTACTCAAATATTAAAATTTTTAATTAAACATAAAAAAAATTTACATTTTTTATCAAATTCTCAATGATTTGATGGTGTGTCGCATAAATACATCGGTTTAACAGTTCAAAAATAAAAAAAAAAATATGAAATTTTGTAAATAGCAATATTTGGGTATTTTGTATGTAATTACCCCACAGAAGAAATAAATTTGAAAGAAAAAGGAAAGAGATTAATTAAAAAAAAAGAAGTTATGGGCTTTTATTATAATAGATGAGGTATAATTGTATGCCTTAAACTACATGAAATTGTGTAGAATTATGTGACTAGAGGCTTTCTCAAGACTCATTATTTAAATGTTTGGATTGTGTTCCAACTATTATAGAAAAAGCTACATAGTGAATTACATGAATAAGAAAAATATATAGCAAGGCTTTTTAGTTGCTGTTATGAAAGACATGAAGAATATAGCCTAATGGAGCACTTAGAATTGTAGTCGACATCCTGGGAAGACTTCGTTTACATTTTCCCTTGAGCAAATCGTCGGTTGTCGACATCCTGGGAAGTCTTCGTTTACATTTTCCCTTGAGCAAATCGTCGGTTTGATGAGTTGTTTATAAACTTGAACAGCAATACGCCGGCTTTGTCAATGCCACATGATCGCCATGATCTAAACGATATTATTGTGGGACGGGCGATCTCATTGAGAGTTAGGCTGGCAAGTTCATCATAATTGAGAGATAACAAGGATAGTCTCTCTCGTAGAAGGATGAGATGAATAAAAAAGCAAAGCTCGCGTATGACAATAGATGGTCAAGATAATCCATCGGCTTGATGGAGTTTGGCAAATTAGATAACCAAGAGTAAACATATGGTGCAGTTGGTATTGAATTTTTTCCCTCCAAAATTGGGAATATTCTAGATGACTCCAAGATAAATAATTGTAGGCAGTTAAGGTAATAATGAGCATAGACTATATGGCTTGATATCAATAATGATAAAAGAATTCAAAATTATTTTAACGGATAATAACAAAGTGTTAATTAAGTCTTCCTAGATTAAGTAGAATTGAAAAACCAAAAGTTAATTATAGCTTAAGGTGACAATCATAATTCTCAAATTTCTTATGATTTTGGAGTTTAGAATGTCTACACTAAGAATAATTGGTTCCTTATATGTTCTTGAATGGATCACTTTAGTCATTATATGTCATTGTACCTGAATATTCATTATTTATATAAAAAATTTATGTATTAGATCATGCCTTTCTTTGATTAAAAAGTGAATGGATAATCCCACCCTTGGGTTAGCTTCATCAACCAAGTTGAGCTACAATATGGTATAGTGATGGTAGTGCAATAACATTTATCACTCGCAAAATGTCTAATCAATGAACAAAATGTTATTTAAATATTCCTTTGCCACAAATCGGATAGAGTCGATGGATAAATATTTTGATGGTTAGACTGATCATAATAGTTCTAAATAGATTTATGGACAAAACATAAAGACACTAAACAACACCAATAATAAATCATATTTTTTTTCTATAAAAATGTATACATCTCAAAATATGTCTGAACGTTTATTTCCGATCCTATGAGGTTTGGAGATACACTCATAATCCATAAATATAAGCCTTTTTTTGGGGCACAATCATGATAACAAAAATAATAATCAACCCAACGAAGAGGGTATTGCTACAAAATTCAGTCCCCACATAAGGGGATATAAAAATAATTATAATAATCAAAACTCCCTCATGGTAGTGTTGACATTATTTACGGGTCACATACATTTTTTAGGTCACATGCAACTTTCAGAGTCATATGGACCTTTTGGAAAGGTCCCAGTGCCGTTGAACCCTAAGAAAAAAAGCATTATGCCCCTTTCTGGCCTTGCGTGGTCATGCCAAACCTGGAGCAAACTGCGCCTAGGTGGGGCCACACCCCATTTTCTGCTGGAGTGGTCTTCTCCCATCAACTACGTCACAGATATGTAACCTTTGTTCACAGATCTTCATCCCAACCATCCATTTGATCGGTCGACTGTAAACATTTGCCAACCATTCACGATTGCGAAACAGCAGAAGTTCTGAGCCATCAATTTTCCATCTAATACATGACCCGGGACATCTATAGAAGGCCTTTGTTCGTGCCTCCAAAGAGGGATCTGGAATCAAGTCAAAGTGTGCATCGAAGTATCTCGAACACTTCTAACTCAGTGTGTCTTCCTCTAGATTTCTCCAAAGAATCTTTTCCTCCTCTGGTCAACCGTCTCCTTTATAAGCCTTTCTTCTCTATGTAAGTTTAGTATTTTTTTGTTAAGCTTAAGTTTAAGAGTAGGTTAGGTTAACTTAACAGTCTTGGATTAAGCTTGGGTTTGGGCTCGATTTAGGTCGACTCAAACTTGACATAATCTTAATCATTAAAATGGTTTAACCCAAACCTTATCTAGATTTGACCTAACCAAGACCTGACCCAACCTAGCCTCGACCTAGCTCAGGTCTAGCCTAACTTAACTCAAACCTACCTGGGTCAACTCGGATAAAACCCCAACCTACATGGATCAACCCAAACAAAACCATAATCTACGCGGGCAAATCCAAGTCAACCCGGGTAAACCCAAATCAAACCCAATCTATCCGGGTCAACCCAAATCAAAGCTTAATCTACCTGATTTTAGCTAAGTCAGCCCAGCTCAAACCAAATCAAACCTAATTTATCTAGGTCAATCCAAGTCAACCTGAGCCGATCCAAATCAAACCATAACCTTCTTGAGTCAACCCGAGCCAACCTAATTCAAACCCTAATCTACCCTGATCAACTGAATTCAACCCAGGTCAACCCAAATCAAATTGTAATCTGCCCAAGTCCACCTTAGTCAACCCAAGTCAATCCAAATCGAACCCTAACCTAGTCGGGTCAATTCGAGTAAACCCAAATCAGACTCTAATCTACCCAGGGTAAACCTAAGTCAACCCAAATCAAATTAAAACCTTTTTGGGTTAAGTCAGGTCAACCCGGGTTAAATCAATCTCAGACAATTCTTTTCAAACCCTACCCTACTTGGGTCAACCTCAGTCAACCCAAATTAAACCCTAATATACCTTGGTCAACCCAGGCCAATCCAATTTGAAATTGGGGAAGTTTGAAATCAATTTGGTGGAAATTAGGGGTGATTTGGAGACTTTAGGCATTTAGAGGTAAAATTGAGATTTTGGTTAAAATTGACCAATTTGGTCAAATTGGGCCAAATTTATGGCTAGAATTAGTTTTGGGGATATTTGTAATGATTTGGGAGGTTTTGGGAATTTTTGGGCCATGAGGGGCATTTTGGTAATTTTGGTGAAGTTAGGGGTATTTTGGGAATTTTGAAAATTTTGAGGTGTTTTGGGCAATTTGAGTGGTTTGAAATGGTTTGGGATGATTTTTTTTTGAAGAGAGTTTGAGAATTTTGGAAATTTTTTAAAATTTAGGGTTCTAGGGGCAATTTGGTAATTTTGGGAATGTTTGGGAACAAAAGAACAAAATTGGGAAGTTGGCTAAATTAGGATCAATTGAGGATGCTAATCATAAAATTATTCTTTTTTGTGCCATGAAACTAAGGGGGATCCCATTTTGGATCCTCCATGTGTTGGTCCTAGCCAAACCCAGCTTAGAGCTGAGGGTTTGGAGGACCACCCACACGAGTTTCTAAAAGCGTGGGGAACCAGACTCAGCACGATTCTGAGTGAAAGTGACGGGTTCAAGTGTGTGTGTGCAAGAATGAACAAAACCACACAACCCAAGGCTAACCCTGAGACCAACCAGTCATATGGGGACTCTACTTGAGCTCTACCATGCTTGGCTCCATCCTACTAAGTTCTAGAGGTTAGAACCAAACATGTGGAACTCCAAGAAGAGAAAAGAGGTATTTAGAAGTACTAGTGGGGTAGGTTTCCATCACTAGTTCTCTAGGAATAGTCAACATGAAAGTCCAGTGGCTAGATTCTAGGCTTTTAAAGAAGAAAAACTAGACCTCAACAAAAAACGAGGTCAATATTCTCAGGATAGGTGGATCGCTCGTGGTGTCGTGCTCGATTATTTAAACTATTAACTATCAGAAATCAGTTCGTTCCCATATTTTCAAAATTAAAATACTACTTTTCAAAATTATATTAAATTAACCCCCATCATTTCCATTGTGCGTGGCCGACAACTTCTGGCGACTCCGTTGGGGAGTAGTTTCTCTGTTCATTATGATCATAAAGTTTTGTCTTCATACATCGCTAATGTTTTCATGTTCCTCTTTCCTTTATTCGTAAAAGCCAATTGCCTTAAGAAGACCTACGACTCATGATGAAGAAGTGTAGTAAGGCTCTCAACCATCGATTGGATCTTTCGGTGGTGGCTTACGAGTGGAGAACGAGAAGAAGGTTTTGCAAGGCTGGCTCTTCCCTTTTGCATTGTTCCTTCGGTGATTGCTTGCGGGAAGGTTTGAATCGCTAGTTGCTGCTCCCCTTAGTGTTCTTCTTCAGTAGCCTACGGGTAGAGAGAAAGAAAAGGAGAGGAGAGACAAAGGGAGAGAGAGCTTTCTTGTAAGTCGAAGCGATCAACTGTGTAATTTCTCAAAGAACTAAAATCTTCTACAACTCCATGGATGTAGGTAATTTGCTGAACAACATAAATCTGTGCTCTATTTTGTGTTTGTGATTTCTTCATTCCATTTTTCACTTTCTTACCGTCGTTTTCCATAACAAACACCCCAACTTTACGGTCACCTTCTCGTTCCCTCTCTGTCTCTCTCGGTTCTCAAGCTCTATATGCTTTGGGCATGTACCACAGAACAATTCTGGATCCAACAAGCACTATTTTCTTATTCCTTCCCACCAAAATGAATGCAATGAATTTCAAGTTATTCGATTTGTAATTTTCAAAGACAAACTAGATAAAATATGTGGTTAAAATTCTGGAGCGATTATTCTTTTGCTTTCTGATGTTTCAAGCCATTTTGCTTGAAATTTTTGGAAGAGGCTTGTTTAGTGGAACATATGATCACAGAAGCAACTGATGTGCTATTAGTTGTACTGCTGAATTGTTTCATTTGTACAATAAACCTCTTTATTATATAATTTCAAGTTATTCATATTTCGGTTTAATTTTCATATCTTGAATTTCGGTGCTTTAAATGGTTTAGGGTTCTTGGAAGTGTCATGGCTGTTATGCCATTCTTAATGGCAAGTACTCTAGTTTACTTATAATTTATTTCTTTTTCATTGAATATTATTCTAGGAATGGGCTCCTTCATGATGTTTTGGACTTTTGTGATTAAGCTTAGCCTAAATTTCTTTAGGTTTAGCCCAAAAGATTGGGTTTATTGAGCCTTTATAATTAGCTTAATTAAATAATTAGACTAATTATGAAGGTTGCCACCTTAATACAATTTTGATTCCTAAGTTGTTTAGGTCTTAACAACTTGAATCAAGTTTGGTTTTATTTTTATGGGCATAATTGTTTTATAATTGACTCAAGTTGACTTGGGCCCAATTGAATTTTGGCAACCCTTGGTGATTTTAATTTTTTTAAAGGTTGATGTGTTTAGGGTTCTTGTCAATTTTAAGGTTAATTAGTGTCGGAAAAGCTTTAGGTGAGTCCAAGGATTGACTTTGGTGAATCACCTCTCCCCCTTTTGGTTTGAATTTTGGTGTCATAGGATTTCCAGGGCTTTTTAGGGTTGTGTGGTAAGAACCCCTCATTAGCCTAGGCCTAGCCTTCTGTATGATGGGCTTTTTTTTAGGTCAATGAGAATCCCAAGGGCATTCAATGGGTCATTAGGGGAATTCCTAGTGTTTTGAGATCCATGGGCAACCTAGGACATCCTCAATTACAGGGAGTCAAATTAGGCTTCCACCGGGCTAGACCCTCAATCATCTCAACCAATTGTTGAGGATTTGGGCTTAACCTTATGGAGCCATAAGTGAGTGTAGTGTTGGTTAGAAGTCTATATGGGTGTGTTCCATCTCTAGTCATCTAAGGAGGTTACTCGGAAACCCTAAGGATAAATCCTAGGTTTTTATAGAGAAGGGAAAGCGGTCCTCGCAAAAGTGAGGTTAACAACTGACTACTGTGTCTACTCGAACTTGTATTCTAAAGTTCGAGTTCAAACTCAAACTAAATTAATTAATCCAACTAGCTCATGTCAAGGGAGACTTGAGCTTAACTCGATTCATCTACAATGATAGTTGTCTTCACATTTGGTTGATGTGATTTTTCAACATCTAATTCTTTTGGAGTTAAAATTGCTTTTTTACTTATGAGATATCATCTAATTCTTATGAAGAAATACTTAATAAGGCTGAGAATTAGAGTAAAATTTAAAACAAAATGTGATAAAAATATATAAAAAAATACAACTAAATAAATTAGAGAATTTTCTTCTAAATAGTATTAATAATACAATAAATAAAGTGAATAACTCAAATGAAAATTTTTATGTTGCAATAATGAAATTCAAATAATGCTCATGAACAATCACTAAAGAATTTAATAAAAACTTTTGGGGAAAAAATTTAATATCTTTTGTTTAGGATCTACATATTAAAAGGAGTACCGATTATAAAATTCAGATAGTTTTGACCACTATATTAGTCATAACAAAATGTTAAAGTTTGTAGTTAACAAAATAAAAAAAAAATTGATAAAGTTATTATTATTATTATTTTTTTTTTCTTACCCTAAAAAGTAAAAGTATTTGACATGAAAAAATTTAAATGTGGATGAAGATATTATCACTATTCAAATCAAATTAAAAAAAATTAATTAATTTGACCATAAAAATTTAGTAAAATTAAAAATGTCATAATTTTAAAACCATGACATATAAGGAAATTCTCCTAAAATTCAAAAAGATAGAATTTTATCACAAAACCTTTTGGTAGAAGAGTCCTCATCAACCTAATCACTCAATAAATATTATACTAGAAATCTAAAAAAAAAATAATAACAATAACCATGAAATTTGTTTTTAACAAGATATAAGCAAATAAATTTTAGACATTTTAAAGGGGTGTATTTTTATCATGGTCTTTACATCTCCCTATCAAGATCATGATGTTATATAACTATTATCTCTTACATAAATTGCACTAAATTTTTTAGGATAATTTACTCCTCTAGAGAAGAAATTAGAATATTCCAACAATGAATCCAATCTATACAAATGGGGACAGTCAAACCAAGATTTAGAGGAAAACCAAGTTATGTTGTAAGGAGTATAAACCTTTTTCACCATTTATATTTCATTATCTTGGATCTAATCCACCTAATTGGAACATTTAACAACATTTGTTAGAACAATACTTGAGCCTAATAAAAAATATTATCAATCTTAGCTACCACTGACCTTCACATTTGTAGAGCAATACCAAACCTCTTAACAAAAGAGAATTAGAGTTCATGAAGAGAAAATTTATAGTTTCACAAATGCTAGATAATATTAGACAAGCAGAAAGTGTTACTGACATGAACAAAACTCCATACCAAATAAAATTTGCACCAAAAAGTTCATTTATTACAGCAAGAATATAAAGATTTCCACACTAAGAAATACAAACTAAGCCAATAGAAATACAATTTAACCATACGAGCATACGAGCAAATGAAATAAAATGATTTGCATCCAAATAGAAAGAATATAGTCACTCATCCTCACAAAGAGGAACTAAAACTTATTAAGAAAGGGACTATGAGTTTTATAATGCCTTATCAGGGTTTGTACAAATAACATAATGAAGAAAATTAATAATAAATAATTGAGGAAGGGAGAGCTAGAATTTAAAAATGGGAGCTACGCTCCATTTTTATTGTAAAATATTATTAATTTTGAATAAAAAAATGTTATAAAACTTGAGGATAAGTTTTACACTCAATATTTATTATGAAGAGTTACAAATATTGAAAGAAGGAAATTATGAAACTTAAAGATGATAGTTACATTCAATCTCAATAATGAAGAGTCGTCATAATATTTTGTAATGCAATAATAATAACAATGATTAGAAGAGCTATCAATGCTCTATTTTTTTTTTAAATAAGCATTATTTTTTACTATGCCATTTTGACATTTAAAACTAGTGAAAAACATATTCAACACTAGAAAAAAACAGTCAAATAGAAATCTTGATGCAAAAAACTTCTAAGCTTGACTTTAAAATCATATGAACTTTTTTTAAAATACTATTGTCAAAATGAAAATTTCAATTAGATAAGCCCAATGATGCTAAAAGTGTTCTGATCCCTACCAGTAGAAACTCAAATCAACTACTTAAACTATAATTAGAATCTTAATAATACTATTCCATAGAGTAAATTATTTTGAAATTGTATATGTATATAATTAAAATGAGCATCTTGATTATTGAAAAAAATACAAGATTCCCAAAATTGCTCAAGAATCCCTAAAGTGTCTTCTATTTAACCTTTAGGAGTTCATTGTGCCTTAAATCTCTAATTTCTTTCTTAGATATATGTTTCTTCTTAGATATATATTTTCTTGGTAGATGTATATTTATTTTTGATCTAGTGTTCTATAATGGTTTAGAGTTTAATTGTTTATGATAAGAGATTAGAATCAAAACGTTTTGAAGATTTGTATTTGTTAGATGTGTATCTAATTAGATTTATTTTGTGAGATCTATACAATAGTTATCCTTAGATTAATATTTTTTATAAGATAAATACTATCTTTGCTGATTAATAGCATGCTAAAAAATATTTTAGTACATGAATAATTTATTAAAATAGTTCAATGTAAGTTTTAAATTAAATTCATTTACATTATTATTTTCATTTATTTATTTAGTGCTATATTACTTTAATCCCTTAGATTACAAGGAATAATAACTTCTTGTAATTACATAATTTGTAAAATAACTATGGGTGGATTTAAAATTATTATTATT
>NW_018165597.1:0-24603 GCF_001263595.1 Phalaenopsis equestris | reverse complement strand
AAATAACTATGGGTGGATTTAAAATTATTATTATTTATTTAATATGATTAACTTTATGACAAAATAATGTATATGTTTTAAGATATGTATATATATTTAAATATTATGTATATAATTTAGTTAACAACTTATGTTTAAGGGAAAACAAGCAATTGTTTTGCAGCCCAATTATTCCGACATAACTCCTGTCAGTCTTATTTATAATTAAACGAAAGCTATTTGTAACAGCTTTTGTCATCGCAAAAAGCTGATATTACTAACGTGCTTCATTGCGCAACTATTCTTATTCAATAATTAAATAAACTTTCCAAATTATTTATATTAAGAATATAAATATTTAAAAAAATTAATCCATTTACAGCATGGAATGTTTCCATGTGAGCGAGAAATACTTTCCTTCACAAGCTGAGCCACAGTATTGCTCTGTCATTCACAAGATTAGTTAGACCGACACAACCATATAACCTGCCCATGGGCAAAATGATTGAGTGAGTGAGTTAATGCTCATGTGAGAAGAAGAAAGTACAGATAGAATATTTTTGGGATCTCTATGTAATAATAGCATTATTTTGTAGTGTTTTAAGTTGTAACCTATATATTACTCATTAATAACTAAGGGCTGCCTTTACAGAAAATAAATTGATTCCTAGACGTTTTATAATGGCCATTTTAGTGAATCCTTTATCAGGAAGTTCCTGATTCTAATTTGTTATTTATAGTTCTGTTCTTAAGTGGGCTAAAGCACGAGCAAATCAGGATCCAAAATACAGTTCATTTTAACTTAGAATATCAATCCTATTTCTGGAGCAATTTTGAGAGTGTGCGTATAATTAAAAATTATGATTGATATTTGTTGGATCTTAAATTGTCATACGGATCACGCCTAAGGAATAGAGCGTTAGTCAGGCGAAAGAAAAAGAGAGAGAAGAAAGATTTGAACACTATATTTTTTTCAGTGAGGATTCTGTCCATTTTTCTTAGAATATAATGCTCCTACTTATAGGTAGGATTGAGCGTTAGTCAGACGAAAGAAAAAGAGAGAGAAGAAAGATTTGAACAATATATTTTTTTCAGTGAGGATTCTGTCCATTCTTCTTAGAATATAATGCTCCTACTTATAGGTAGGATTTGTAAGTTACATGATTGTCTAAAGTTAAAAAAAATGTTACTATAATTAATGAGTTGTTACAACATACATTTCTAACTGAATATCATTTATTCAGACCCTATAATCGATACTAGTGTTATTATGCTTTTGTAACTCCCTTGAACACAACTTCACATTTGTAACTGTCCAATTTGGTTGTTTGGAGTTCATTCGTTAGGCCGTGAATCATTCAGCTGACTCAACGTCATTCTATTGTCTTCAAAGATCTTTGGTCACCCCTTTTGTAGAGCTTGAGTATGAAGATAAATCATTCTAAGGTATGATTATTTCATCGGGCAGATGGTGAATCATTGTAATCCGACAAGCAACCAACTTTTGATTTATTATTATATACTGAAGAGTCTCTTCTTGAGCAACCACTAATTTTCAAGCTTGTAGTTATTGGGTGGCTAATGTTTATGCGGCTATGTGATGCTTATCAGGTGATTCATTCTTTTCATTCGATCATCCTATGAGACCCACCGATTATTTGCATGAATAATTCATGTCCTTCGTGTCTCCAATTATTTCTCCTCAATATTTGTGTAGGCACATTCCTGACATACATTATTAGTTCTCTGATTCTCTTATTGCTTTGAAAGTGATAACTGTCAAAAGAATAAGAGAATCAAATAACATTACTATTCATATAATTACTAATAAATATCATCATAATTTATACTCCCTTAATTTTTGTGCCCCTTTTTCTATAAATAGGGCTTTAAGTGCATTCTCTACTTTTCTCATCCAAGTGAACGAATATATCTGGAGCCAAAAATCTAGAAAGTGAGGAACCTTGGTGAACAAATTTGGACTTCCATTTCTAGAACCCGTAGGAATTGAATAGTTTCCATCCATTCCTTAAGAAAAAGGTGGGTGAAAAGTCACATCTATTCAAAAAAAGGAAAGGGAATGAGATGAAAATGAACGGCAAGAGGCTAGTCA
The DNA here is from genome assembly GCF_001263595.1 of Phalaenopsis equestris. Taxonomy (NCBI): domain Eukaryota; kingdom Viridiplantae; phylum Streptophyta; class Magnoliopsida; order Asparagales; family Orchidaceae; genus Phalaenopsis; species Phalaenopsis equestris. Next base: position 22,511 of record NW_018165597.1, on the reverse strand, counting down.
AATCGACAAAATCTGCTAAAAATCTGACTGTCAAACTACCTTGTGTGGAAGAGATTGGTGAATCATCTGACTCAGAACCACTTAAGGTAAGGAAGTGGAAGGGAGTAAAGGTATTGGAATCTGCGCCGCTCGGTCAGCATCTGACCTAACTACAGTCTCAGGTGAAGGAAATCTAGGGTGCGGCTGTGCAAGTTCACCATCGGACTTCTCGCTGCTACATACTCCAGCCCTGACGACCATTCAAGTTGATGCTTCACTTAGGGAAGATGAACAACTCTGTATTTTATCCTATGATGCTTTGATGAGTGTGGCTCTACCGATGGTAGATATTCCTTCTTTATCACCAGCGGAGAAAGACCACGATGGTACACCTTCTCTTGTAGAAGAGAACTTCCATTCATTGGAAATAGATTGAATGCTCAGTAACTTTGTAGTTCTTTCTTTTTAGGCCTTCTCATTTACCTTTTGTAACACTAGTTTGATTCTTGCAGAAAAAAACTGTAAGCATTTTTGAATCTTAAGCCCTAAGGTTCACACATTATATGGAGTCAGCAAAATAGGCTAGCCCTTCTATTCAGGTTGTGGATGAAAGGGTTTCCACCCCAAATCCTTGTATGGTTTTCATGCCTCTTCCAGTCGATCCTAAGTGGGAACCAGACAGTCGTGGGGAGTCTCATGAGTTGTTAGCTCGTTGTATAGACGAGACCGTGGAGTCCTTTACTCGGGCTGCTGATCTCCAATGAGAAACATGTCTTGAATCTTTGAGTGGTGTTGGCAACTGTATTTGCATATATGGAAATCCTTCAAGCCCATGTTACTAAAGTTGGGATTCTCTGAGCCATGGTCGCAAATATGGAAGCACTTTGGGCCTAGGTATTTAACATGGATACTCTATGAGCTGAGGTGGCTTCTCTAAGGGGCGAATTAGTTGATTTCTGAGCAGTCAATTCAATTTCAAATGTACGTACTTAAGGTGAAAAGATAGAGAAATATAAATTTTGGGGGTGTGTTTATTGAACTGGGGTTCAATCTTGCTCGAGGTGGTCATCGACCTGGCTATAAAATAATTCTTTTTTATAAATAAAATCTTATATAATTTAGCAATAATGAATTTTCTCGATTTATGTGCTGATATAACCAATTTCACGGAAACCAATGCAACACTTCGTCTTCCAAAATGACGGTCTATAAATAAGCCTCAATGGATTTTAGCTAAAACTTTCATGTTTTCTTGCTCTATCTCTATGTTGTTTTGCTTCTAAAGCTGGATGCCCCCAAATATTCTCGTGCAATTTTTGGTTCAGTTATGTCTTCAGAAAGATCGATCTTTACTGAATTTGATGTTAAGTTATTGGATGAGATTTGTGTTTGCAAAAAAACTGTCAAGTGGTGTGAGAGGATCGGGCCACTGACTACTTAGGTGATGATTTAATTTTCTATCGAGACCAATTTTGTTGTAGGCTTTGACTGCCATTATGCACGGAGCTTCATTTTATCTTCAACTTTTACGATGTATCCCAACCCAAGTAAAGCCAAACTTGATCTCTGTAGTGATGACGTGTGTGATCCACTTGCACAAACAAGGTGTCCCTTGGTTTTGTGAATTATTTTCTAATATATTCTCCATTTAGATCGAACCAGATGGGCATGTGGTTTTTGGCATCACTCAGAAATTCCATTTAATTGATCTGGAGAACAAGTTCAAGAACTATAAGCTCCAATTTTTTAGAGGTGCATGCATTGATGATAGGATCTTGACTAGAGCCATAGGTGACTCATTCAAGAGAAGCAAGTCAATTTATCCCAAGGTAAATGCAATGGAATAGGTTTTACTTGGTCGACAATTGTCAGCAGTTGAATATACCGACCATTTAATTATCAATCGAATCCAAAGAAATATGGTTCTATGATAGAACAAATGTGGGCTGCTTCTGATGAGGCCAACAAAAAGATGAATTAGATAAGGCCAAGCGACTATCTAAAAAGGTGACAAGAAAAAGGAAAAAGATAGACGGTTCCCTTTTCAGAGAAGAAGAAGAGGAACAAACCAAAGAAGCCCCTTTTGGAGGGCAAATAGCAGGTTTTAATTTCATTCACCTTTTTCCAAAAACTTATGTAGTTATTCAGAATAAAGTGAGAGGAAAATTAATATTCATTGAACAAAAAACTGTTCTGGTGATCATAGTCTATTCAGATGATAATGTGACTCCCTCTTTTCTTCCAATAGATACCGAAAGCTCAACGAGGCATCTCTCAACACAAGAGACCTCTCAGTCATCTTCAACTGAATTTATTCCTCAGTTTAAAAGGGATTAGGTGAGTCATTGATCTCCTTAGGTGGAGGTTGTAGAGGAATCAGTTGGTGAATAATCAATGGAGAACGTGACAGAAAGCCCTATTTCAGCTAAGTTGGTTGAGTGCAGGCAAAAAGGAAAGGCCATATCCACCAACACTTCTCTCCTTAGTCATCCAAGAATTAAGAAAAGAGGGAAGGATCATTAGGTCCCATTACAAAAGGACCGATTAAAGGTTTACATGAACTTTGATTCGATCCTTGGCCTTGTCAGCATTGAGAAAGATTGGTTTCCACTAAACTTAATGTCTGTGAATTACGCTTCCACGATCGCAAACATTTTTTTGTCTATGGGTTTAGATAAGCACCTTGATGAACTTCACCAAATTAAATTATGCCAACTGCTCGATCATTACCAACTCTTGGGCTACACCTCCACTCATCATCTGACTTATACTTACTTGTCAATTAGACAAAAACTTGCTAAATATGATGAGAAAGCTAGAAAATACTGAGTGCATGCAGAGTTAGTGACATTGAGTTCAACCAAGGCAGAGTTTGATTCAAGAAATAAATAGGCAGAGTTGGAGATCTCATTTGAATGAATTTTTGCGGTCCAAGAGGAGAATGGTGTACTGATGGAAAAAAATATATACTAAGATGACTGCTGAGGAACTCCTTTCCACTCAAGTAGAAAGCTTGGAGACATATTGCAAAATTGCAACTGATGAATTTACTTAACTAGTAATTTTCGACCCAAAGTATTCTAATATCAAAGAATTTAAGAAGCTTTATGACATTCTTTCAACTTCTGAACATCGTCAAGAATCTGAGGGTGACAAAGCAGTGAATGATGAATCATCGAACGCACATTTGGAAGACCCATATACTTTTTTTTAGGTGTATATACTTTAATTTTGTAATAGACATTCACATGAATGAAATATGATTTTCGGTCGACTTTTTTTTTTTTTGAAATAAAAAATCTAAATAAAATTCTATGTTTTTAGTTTGGTTCATTTGAATGTCATATGCAGCTTGCAATTTTTGTATCGACTAAGCATGATAACAGTTTTTAGTTTGTTCTTGATGTGACCAAGCGTCATAACAATCTTTCAATGCAACCAAGCATGATAACAGTTTTTGGTTTGACCAAGCGTTAGACTATTTTTTGGTCACCTTTGATGCAACCAAGCATTATAACGCCTTTTGGTCGTCTTTAGTGCGATTAAGCATTATAATGCTTTTTGGTCGTTCATGATGTGACTAAGTGTCATAACAATTTTTTGTTGTCTTTGGTGTGAACAAGCCTCGTAACACTTTTTGGTCATCTTTTTACAGCAAATTCAAGTTTCATGAGTATTTCTTTCCTTTTTCTTGAAAAATTCTTGATAGAAATTAAAAATGATTGGTTTTTTATTATTTCAATCAACAATTCCTCAAAGGTCCATGATTTATCGATCAAAACATTATAATTATAGTTGGTTGATTTTGATGCGTACCATATTGCTCGATGTGTTCATGTTCCCTGAGCATTGGAAACGACCACTGAATGTCGTTTGATCAAGTCAGGTTTTCAGAATGTCAAAGAAACCCTTAAAGATTCTTGTATTCAACTAACAGTCTTGGTTCCATCTCATGATATATGGTAGGCCAGCTTTTAAGATTACTTTGTTTGTGATATGATTTTTATTTTCCAATTTGGTAAACTATTTGCTAGCTGTCCTGTCACAGTGTCGAGTTGTCTTGTCATGGAGGCCCTTACCAGGCTTTTGTCGAGTGAATCCTGTAGGAGTCATTTAAGATTACTTTATTTTGATTGTACTCATGTTTAAAATAAGTTTAGCAGATTTGTATGGAATGTAATAGTTTTATATTCTTAGTGTGGATTCAGAGGCAAAGATGAATTTTCATCGACCGAAGTGATGGGCCTTGTGAGAAATTTTTCTTGGTGTTGAGTGTTGAAGGAGGAGACTTTCTCTGAATTGGGTGTCAAACGTGACACAGATGGGACTCAACACTTTCAGGAAGTCCTATACTCAAGCTGATGTGGTGAACCCTGGGGAAAGGTTGGGCTGAGTAGACGTTTTGAGGGAGCACAATACATCTGTTCTATAATTTCTACCAAGAGTAGGATTGTATCCTTAGATCTAGTGGCAGAGGAGTGGAACTTGGAAGCCTGCTACCAATGACATCCCTTTCTCTCTCTCTCTCTCACTTCCAGGTTTTCCTCCATTGCGAGGAAAATATGATAATGTGGAGAGAGCTAGGAAACATGTGTTCTTAATAAGGACATATCGATTAAGCTTCAGCACATATTCTTCGCCCCCTACCCTCTCGAGAGATTGTTTTTATCATAGGAAATTTGTAATGGGTGTATTTTTCATATTTTCTATTAGCTTGACATTTATACCTTCTTACGAAGATAATAAAAATGTTTGATTTGACAATGATAGTGTTCCTTAAATATTATTACAAATACAAAGTAAATCATTTTGTTTATGGAAAAGAAATTTTCGGGTCATTCCAACTCTAAGTTTGTGGAAGGACTTTCCCCATGTATGTTTTTAACTTATACACACCAAGTACAATTTGGTGATCGATGATAATGGAACCGGCCCATGTTTGATTAAGCTTGTTGACCAACTAAACTTTGGCGGCTGGATCAGTCTTCTTTAGAACCAAATCATCAGCAAAAAATTTCTTTTCTCGTATATTTTTGTTGTATTACTGGGTCGTCCTTCTATTCCCCCCTCCTATTGTAGAGAAATATTCATTTAAATTTCTTATAGTAAATCAAGAGCAAATTGAAGTTCCTTCTTTATTTGTAACTTGCCAGTTACTAAGCTCCTCCTCATAGAAAGACATTACAGTGATGGCTCTTTGTCTGTGATGATTATATTCAACGGGTAACATAGCTTCTATTCCATGAGAAAATATGTATAACATTTGACTAGTTGATTTTGTTGAAGTGATTTGGATGGCCTAAGGGACTGAAGGAAGCTTATCCGCTCCCTTACCTTTGCACCTTCGACCCTCTTCCTTCAATTTAGAATGATCTTGTTTGCAGCTTTGGCTTGACCATTGGTTCGGGGGTAATAAATAGATGAGAGTTTTAAACTAATTCCCTGGTTCTGACAGACATTTCTTACCTCCTTATCAACAAAAATGAGTTCCATTAAATGTAATGAGGACTAGGGGTAAACCATACCAACAGATTATATCCATTCGGATAAAATTTCAGACCACGCCTACAACAATCCAAGCCAATGCTTTAGCTTCTATTTACTTAAAAAAATAATCCACAAATACTAAAAGGAATTTCCACTGTTTTGTGGAAAGCAGGAGCAAACAGAGAATGTCTAACCTCCACACAACAAAGAGCTTAGGGCTAACAATAGATTATAATTTCTGAGCTGGCTGGTGGAATAGCGAAGCATATTTTTGACATTACTCACACCTTAGAGAAAACCGTTTTGTGTCCTTCAAGAGAGCTAGTAAAAAGTAACCTTGTATTTGTAATTGATGAGCCAAAGTCTTTCGCCTAAATGTCTTCTACATTCACCTGAATGTACTTCATGGAGGATGTCTTCCACTTCACTCTCTTTGATGCATATTAGAAATAAGAATGTGATTGACCCTCGAAATAACGTGTATCCAATGAGAAGGTATTGGGCAACTTTGAAATTGAATCTTCTCAGATCTATTTCTGCTAAATGAAAATTTTCTCATTTTAAAATAGTGAATATAAAGCTCCACCCAACTTATTTTATCATTCACTTCAATTTCCATTACTTTTGGTTCTTAAATGAATGGTCAAAGAAACTTTGGTGGTGCCTATTCCCAATGCGTGCATCTTTTGATAAGAGATTCATCACCTGATTTTATTTTTGTCCAACGTGTTTGATGCATAAACTTACAAACTTCCATTTCCACAGTTACTTTTATCAATTATCTGATCATCATGTCATCTCGAGCTTTGAATTCTTTGTTAACCTAATTAACAACTAGTTGAGAATTTGACCTTATAATTAGATGATGCTCGCCCACTTCTTGAGCTAACCAAAGTATAACTATCAATGCTTCATACTCTACTTGATTATTTATGACGGTGAAGTTGAGGATGATTGAATGATAAATATGTTCTTTGATTGGACTGCTTAAATCCAGTCCAATTCCATCTTTAGTTTGGATTGAAGCTATGTCTACTTGAAGGATCCATGCTTGTGTTTCTGCCCCATACTGTTTTCTTAATCCATCCGATTTAGAGAAATTCACCAAAAATTCTGCCATAGTTTGAACTTTAATTATCATTCTAGGACGTAAGTAAGGCCGTACTCACTAAGCTCCATGGACAATTTTAATGTTCAACCCAAATATATTAGCCTCAAGAGTATAAAATTAAGTAGGTGGTCGGTGATCAGCTTAACCAAATGAGTTTAAAAATATGATCGAAGCCTGCGAGTATAGACAATAAGAGAAAAAAATTAGTTTTTCAATTAGAGGATACTGATGCGCGATTTTTGTGTTGCTTTGCAAATATCTTTCAATATTACAATACACACACTATAGCATGAATATTAAATATGAAGTTCAATCTGAATAAAAAAATTCAGTATAAATAATTTTATCTTTTAAAATCTTTAAGCTGTTAAACCATAATAATAACACCAGTATACGTATCACTTAAGTAATAAAATGCTCTAATGGAGTCCTAAGTATCGATCCCACATGGAGTTAGGAATTCTTATAGTTATAATGTAAAACATAGTATTCAAACTACAAAACGTAAGTATGCAAAATAAATCTAAAGTAAATTTACTGTATGCTAAGTGAAATGCAGTTAAAAGAACTAGGTTAACTAAGCTATTAGCTAAGCTTCAAAAGTAAACTTATTAAGACTAAACAAAGTTTTGTAACAAAGAGTTCAAATTTAAGAAAGCATCATTTCATTTTCCAATGAGTTTATGGATTCTGAAGTAATTAAAATCATTTAAAATACATATAAAATTGTATTGTGTCAAATAGGAGCAATCATTTTCTTTACCCTCTGAGAGTGCATAAAAAACATTTACTAATCTAGAGTTTGGTCCTTAAAATCTCCAATCCACGCCCATCAAAGTATATTTCCCTATTTATTTGCACTCAACCCCATAAACTGCATTCTCACCCATAAAATTGAATGTGACTCTTACCTTGTTGCAAAAAGCATAGCCCTTTCGGATCTAATGTTTCTCAATAAATTTTAACATTTTAATTAGCTAGATTGAAAAGTAAATGAAGATCAGAGTTTGAATCATCATAATTTATTGATATTTAAAACCTTACATAACAACATTAATTATTCAAAAAATCATATCTCGTTGTAGGGAGAAGGATAAAGAAGACTACTCAGAATTCATAAGAATGATACGACTAAATATATTATTTATATATAAAAATAAGATTACAAAATAAAGAAAAAAAAAGAACACAACTTATCTCACACTCATTCTCAAGCAAATCCCTTGAAGTTCCCTTTAAGCACTTTCTCTCTTTACAATCACACTTAATTCTCTCTTAGAAATGTAATGAAGAAGAAATCTCTCACCTTCCCTCTCCTCTTACATCTCAAGAAGAAAATCCTCTCTTCTCCCAAGAATTCTCTCTCTATAACCTCACGCATGCTCCCCTTCTTCTCCAAACTCCTCTCTCTTTTAGTTAGGGCCAGCCTTCATTTAAAAAAGAATTCAAAACTCACTCTTTTTTCCCAAAAGGCACTCCTCTTCACACCAAGAGACAAGTCCCTTCACCCAAGAGACATATATCTTCATTCAAGAGCCTTTCCAACGTGTTTAGATGCATTAAATCACTCAATGAGATTTTTGAATTGATTGGAGCTTTCTAGAGCCACTAAAAAATAGTCATAATCGCCTTACTCAATACTAATTCGTCTCTAGCACCTCTAGCGCCAGTGTATTGAAGTTCTATGCTATTCTCTGGATTCTGGCACCACTAGTGCCAATTCTGGCACTTCTGGCACTGCTTCTCTGTAAAATGGGGCCTTTGGCACCAATTTCTGACTCCAGCTTTTTGTATAATGGCACCTCTAGCGTCAGGATCCTGAAAAGCTCCATTTTGGCTCCAAATTTTCTCCTTTTTTGCTAAATTTTGCTCAAAATTCCTAATATCTATATTTTTGCAACAAAACATGAAAATACCTTTCTTTAAAGTACAATATCATCAAATTTATTTATAAAATGAATACATAAAATTGCACATTCTTTTGGTGTATCAGATACCTTATTTTGAATTCTCTAAGATTCAGCTCGTATAATAAGCATGCAAATTGCTTTTCTGACTCTTCTTAGATGAGGACAGAACTAATAGCCTTCAGACTAACTCCCTGGTCGAGTGAAATTTCTTCCTTTGGATTTGGACTTTACAGATGTGGCGGTGTTGACCTCACTTTTGGTTGAGGTTTAGTTTTCACTCTTTAGTAGCCTAAGGTCTAGCCATAGCCATAGGACTTCATAGGACTTTCCTGTTGATTATTCCTAGAAAACTAGAAAAGGAACCCTCACCTTTAGAAAGTCTAAAGTCTTTTGTGCTCAACTTGAAGTTCCATGTACTTGTTCTAACCTCTAGCACTTAGATGGGGCCACTATAGAGGAAGCTCAAGGGGAGTCTCCATAGGACTGCTTTGCCTTAAAGTTGACCATGGGTGTTGGTCTGGAGCTAATTCACTCACTTACACTCGCTTGTACTCACTTTCACTCACTTTCACTCACAACCCTAAAACCCAAATTTGTTGACTTTGATCCCTTGATCTTTTTGAAAACTCATGTAGATGCTCCCTGATGCCGATATTTTTTATATGTAAGGATTTATGAAGTTGACACCACTACTTAAAGATTTTAAACCCCAGAAATGACACCAAAAACTTGATCCCAAGCAAAGTAAGATTTTAATTATATTTTTAAATAGTAGATCAAAGTTAATCACGATGGTTTTTAAGAGAAGTCCTAGTCTAGAATAACGCACCCTAGCTTAAAAGGTCAATAAAGGTTTGATTTTGATCATATCCTACAATTATCACTATAATAGTACTTCTACTCCTAAACTAAAATACTTAGTAAAAATCAGAAAGTGGGGATTAATATATTAAAAGTACTCCTCAAACAATAAAATTAGTGACATCTGTAAAAGTAAAACAAGTAGTGAGAGTGATTGTAGGAGCAATTATATTCTTTACCCTTACTAGAGATGCTATAAAGAATATTGGTTAATCTAAAGTTTGAATAGTTCTGAAGATGGGATAGGCAGAGAAGATACTAGCTCTCACTCTAGAGTTTCATCGATTCCCTCCACCTAGGGGCTAACATTCTCATATCAGAACCTAAAATAATAAACCAAGTTGGGGGTTTTGACCTATCACTTTAAAGTCCTTTAACCGGCTTTAGCCTGTCACTCTAAATTCCTCTGATTATACACCTATTAAAGATTATTTTCCTATTTATTTTCACTCAACTATATGGACTACATTTTCATCCATACATTCATCCATACAATCTCCACAATTGATTGGGACAATACCATCCTGGATCTTACATGTTCTCACAACATATTTTAACATGAAAGTTGATAAATTTGACATGTAAATGAAGAATAAAGTAAAATCATCACAATATATTCTCACTCTACTCAATTCTATATCCTACACATGCATACTAATTCATTATAAGAGGGAAGAGTAAGGAAAACTACTCACTACACATGGAGAAACAATAAGAACTTTTCATTGAACAAGACTTTGAAAACTTACAAAAAAAAGTACTAGATTCAAATCAAAATATAATGAAAATAATTATCTCTAATGGAAATCAAACTCTCCTTGTATAGCAAAATCAATCTCCTTACAATCCTCTCCAAGAATAAAGTGAAAAGAAAAGAAAAAATCTTTCACTCTCTCTCTTTCTCTCTCACCTTGCCGCCCCACTTGGGGATCACACCCAAGCCTTATTCTTCTTCTCCAAGCCTTCTTCTCCTCTTTCAATTAATTCAAGAGTCCAAGTGTTCCTTTAAAAGCATTTTCAAGCCTTATTTATAATTTCTCAAAAGATTCTTAAGTGTCTCTTCAAAACTGTCCATATTCATTGAATCTTCCAAATGGTGCTTGAAGTGCCTCTTAAAAAGTCCATATAACTGGCTCAAATTCTTCTATAATGTCCCTTTTCTCATTTCCAATGAATTCCCCAAGAGACACACGAAGGAACACTTCAAAAATTGTCCAAATCCGATGTATATTTTAGAAGATATGTTGAAAACCGTCTTAAGCACCTAAGCACTGATTCATCATTTTTGGGCGCTTAAGCGCTCTCCTCTATGTTTGGTGGTGTCTAAGTGCCATTTTGGGCACTTAAGCATCAGACACAGGTACTTAAGTGTCTGATTTTGTTCCTCATGGCTCCGGTGTGCCCCGATTCGATCCGATTTGCTCCGATTTGCTCCGTTCTGGTCGACCTTTGTTCCTTTTACTCCAATCACTCCAAATTCTTCAATTTGATGTACATAAAAACAAAAACACAAGAAAAAATACCCTTAAAGTGCAATATCATTATAAAATAAAGCATGAAAAATAGCGCATTTTTAGGTGTATCGAAATCCCCCAAACTTAAACATTACTTGTCCTCAAGTAATACTACATTTTTAAAATAATTTATGTAGATTAGAGTTAATGAGTCATCCTTTAGAATTGCTAAAATTATGTTCTAGAAATGTGATAGTTTAAATTAGAAGAGCTTCTAGTGAATCACACTAGCCCAGGGTCTGAAATATTTATCATCAAACTTGGAAATTTGTTTTCATATCTATTTCAGAAATATATGCAGATTTTTCAAACTTCGGATCCTACAAACTTTACTTTCTAAACTTAAGAACTCTCTTAAAAATATTTTTTACTAATATAAGTATAAAAAACCAGGCTTAGGATTGTTTTAATTTCTTTACTCTAGAAAGACTCAAGTGAAACCAATTTTTTATTAGGACCTCTTCTCATGCTTCTCCTCATCATTTTTTTTGAGGATCTTTTTGATCCATTATTTTTTTCTCATTTTTTTTATGTGAGGATTACCATATCTAGAGAAATCCTTAAATAATTTTGAATTCCACTATCCTCCTCTAAAGTTAAAACTTATTACTTTCCTTCACTTGAAAAGATGTATTTTTTTAAAATACTTTTAAAAGAGCCTTAAATGTTTGAAAATAAAAATTCTAAGAATCCTTAATTTTTAAAAAATACAATTATTCTTACTAAAGACAGTTATTCATTTTTCCAAGTTCTCCACTAAATATCTTTAACTCTAGGTTCACCCTTTTCAATAAAAATATCAACTAAGTTTTCCTTCTCATTTATACACTTAAAATTCTAACATCCTTAAGATGACTCCACATAACAATAATCATTAGAAATAAAATACAAATTTATTTTTAGTACTTTTGAAAACAAGTAAGGTTTAAATTTGAAACATTTTTCTTTTTCCTTTAAACTTAAGCTCAAACATGTGTAATAATGAAGTACAAAAATATTCAACAGGGAAAGATCACTTTTACAATTTACTACACATCCTAAAAAAATATCAACAAATAACACATGGTAGAATGTTGCAGTAGAAAGTAAATATAGCCTAAACATGCTTAACATCACACTATAAAAGAATTTTAAATATTAGAATAGGTACAAACTGAAGATTAAATAGAAACACATTTTAAACTTTATGAAGGAATTGTTGGATGCTAACAAGTTTAAAATATTAAGACAGGTTTTGTCATCTCTAATGACTCATTCAACTTAACTCACAAACTTAGACACACAAACTCCAATACATAGACTTACAGATTCATAAACAATCTACAACTGATGTTAATTTGATCTCCCTTCTACTCACATTTCCTCTCCTTACTTTCAATTTCTAATAGAAGAAACAACACTAACAATATGTGTCAAATAGGTAGGCTTTAAAATTGTATGGGGTCCATTCATCTTAAGTTCATGAGATTTTTTAACAAACAGAGTTAAAAGTTGATAATTTTTGTATCGTCCATCATTTCGTACCTCTCCTGAGCATACATACAGTCTTCTTTAAATAACATTTTCAACTCATCATGAAAGTCTATTTCAATCTCATCTGTTAACTTATTCTCAATACTTTCTTCAAAATGGTCTTTACTAAGACAATCAATTTCATCCATCTGAAAATAATCATCATCTTTTCTCTCAGCTGGATAATTCATAGCCTTTAAAACATTAAAAGTGGCTTCATGGTCATTAATATTCATAGTCAACTCTTCTTTTTATGCATCTATCATAGCTTGTCCAGTAATATAAAAATATCAACTAAGTTTTCCTTCTCATTTATACACTTAAAATTCTAACATCCTTAAGATGACTCCACATAACAATAATCATTAGAAATAAAATACAAATTTATTTTTAGTACTTTTGAAAACTACTTTTGAAAAGAAAACAAGTAAGGTTTAAATTTGAAACATTTTTATTTTTCCTTTAAACTTAAGCTCAAACATGTGTAATAATGAAGTACAAAAATATTCAACAGGGAAAGATCACTTTTACAATTTACTACACATCCTAAAAAAATATCAACAAATAACACATGGTAGAATGTTGCGTAGAATCATGGTAGAATGTTGCAGTAGAAAGTAAATATAGCCTAAACATGCTTAACATCACACTATAAAAGAATTTTAAATATTAGAATAGGTACAAACTGAAGATTAAATAGAAACACATTTTAAACTTTATGAAGGAATTGTTGGATGCTAACAAGTTTAAAATATTAAGACAGGTTTTGTCATCTCTAATGACTCATTCAACTTAACTCACAAACTTAGACACACAAACTCCAATACATAGACTTACAGATTCATAAACAATCTACAACTGATGTTAATTTGATCTCCCTTCTACTCACATTTCCTCTCCTTACTTTCAATTTCTAATAGAAGAAACAACACTAACAATATGTGTCAAATAGGTAGGCTTTAAAATTGTATGGGGTCCATTCATCTTAAGTTCATGAGATTTTTTAACAAACAGAGTTAAAAGTTGATAATTTTTGTATCGTCCATCATTTCGTACCTCTCCTGAGCATACATACAGTCTTCTTTAAATAACATTTTCAACTCATCATGAAAGTCTATTTCAATCTCATCTGTATTTCAATCTCATCTGTTTTTCAATCTCATCTGTTAACTTATTCTCAATACTTTCTTCAAAATGGTCTTTACTAAGACAATCAATTTCATCCATCTGAAAATAATCATCATCTTTTCTCTCAGCTGGATAATTCATAGCCTTTAAAACATTAAAAGTGGCTTCATGGTCATTAATATTCATAGTCAACTCTTCTTTTTATGCATCTATCATAGCTTGTCCAGTAATAAGAACATGTCTCCCCAAAATAATTATATTTTCTTTATCTTCCTCCATATCTAATACAATAAAGTCCATAGAAAAGATAAATTTATCCACTTTAACAAGCACATCTTCTATAACCCCTTTTGGATAAATGATAGATCAATCAGCTAACTGAAGGGTTATAGTAGTGCAAGAAATATCGGCTAAACCTAACCTTCTATTGATAGAGGCATCACATTAATGCTCGATCCTAAATCGCATAAAGCTTTTCCACATAATCTTTCTCCAAATACCTAAGGAATTGTTAAGCTAGAAGGATAGCATTTTTTGAAATATAGCGCTGCACTCCTCACTTAGTACAACTGTCTCGTAGTCCCCAAATTTCCTTTTCTTATTTAATATCTCCTTCATAAACTTTGCATAACTTGGCATCTGTTCCAAAGCTTAAGCGAAAGGAATATTTATTGTTAACTTCTTAAGTACTTCCATGAATATTGAAAATTGTTTATCAACTCATATTGTCTAAGTCATTGAGGAAATGGAGGTGGTGGTCTTTTTTTATTTGGTTTAAATTGGTTTTAGTTGTAGATATTAAATTTTCTAGATCCTTAGAAACATGTGCTTTAGGTCTTTTATTTTCTTTTGTTTCTCTCACAACGTCTTTCTCTTTTCTAACCACATCCTTTATCTCTCTTCCACTTCTTAATCGGACAGTGTCTATTTGTTCATCATTTTTCTCTTTAGGGTTGATCTCAATGTTGCTAGGAGTTGCTAGGAAGCTAGGAAGTGTTCCTTGGGGTCTATTGCAAAGTGAATTAGCAATTTGTCCAAGTTGATTCTTTATGTTTCTAATCATAATATTTTGATTTTACAACTGGTTTTTTCAACAAATCTGTATTACATTTCTTCTTCTATATACATCTCCTAATCCTCCAATTATTGATCATTGTTAGAGTTTGGCGGATATGAAGGTTTATAGTTTGTGGTCCTATGATTATTCCAACTTCCATTAGAATTTGAATGATTATTTTCCCATTGTTGGTTTCCACCCTAAGTACTATGATACTAGTTAAAATTAGGATGATTATTCCAATCTGGGTTATAAAAGTTAGGATATGAGTTGTTTATGGTATTAAAAGTCTAATATGATAAGTTAGAATCAATCATATGCCGTAATGAACTTTCCTCACTTACTGAAGTAAATTGAAGCTGGTTCATTCCAAGTTGGTCCAACTTCCTTGATATTGTAGCAATCTGAAATGCAAGAATTGCAATCGCATCTGTATCATGAATACTGGCTACCTTTTCAGGATTTACCCATGTAGAAGGCCATTGAAATTCATTTGTAGCCATTTATTCAATTAACACATATGCTTCATCAAATGATTTTCACATTAATGATCCACCAACAACAGCATCAATTATAGACCTAAGGGATCCTATTAACCCATTGTAAAAAGTTTGAATGATTAACCAATCAGGTAGAGCATGGTGTGGACACTTTCTTAGGAGTTCCTTAAATCTTTCCCAGGCTTCGTATATTGATTCTCCTTTATACTGACAAAATGAGATAATATCGTTTCTAAGTTTAGTAGTCCTTGAAGGTGGAAAATGCTTAGCTAGGAATTTCTGAGTTAACTCCTCCCAATTCTTAATAGAGCCAAGTGCTAATGAGTATAACTACAATTTAGCCTTATCCCTTATATTAGTCTAACAACATCATTTGACATGTCATTATAATGAACTGTAGCACAAAATTCTAGAAAATTTTATAAGTGTAAATAAGGATCCTCAGAAGGAGTTCCCCCAAACTAGTTGTTCTGCACAAGTTGGACAATCGGTGTATTAATTTCAAACGAGTCAGCTTCTACGACAAGGTTTTGTATACTTGAGTGAACACTATTTGTCGTAGGATTTACATAATCCCTTAATAATTTATGACAATTTTCTAAGTTTTTATTTTGAATGTTTTCCATTTCCATTTCTAATTTTTCATGTCCTTTATGTTTTTTTGATTTTTTTCTTTTTTTCTAACTCGGCATCATAAGACACAAGTTCTGCAGATCATTTATTTCGCATATGCAACACAACAAACAACACATTAACAATTAAAAAATAAAATAAAAAATATATTCAACACAACAAAATATTTTCACAAACACCTTATTTTTCACATAAATAGTTTTTTTCACAACACTTTTTCATACAAAAAACAAGCACTTTTCACACAAAAATAATTTTTACAATAATATAGTTTTCCAAGTCTAAGCTTAATTACTTCAACTAAAATCCTCCTAAAAGTCAAGATCTACCGTTGCGATCCCCGACAATGACACCAAAAACTTGATCCCGATATTTTTTATATGTAAGGATTTATGAAGTTGACACCACTACTTGAAGATTTTAATCCATAGTAATGACACAAAAAACTTGATCCCAAACTTGATCACAAGCAAAGTAATATTTTAATTATATTTTTAAATAGTAGAGATTCTACGCAAGTATACGTATTGTTATCAAGTAATATAGGACTTTCTGATTAAGCCCCGAATATCGATCCCACGGAGATCGAGGTTAATAACGGTGGCTTTCAAGAGAAGTTCTAGTCTAGAATAACACACCCTAGCTTGGAAGGTCAATAAAGGTTTGATTTTTGATCATATCCTACAATTATCATTATAATAATACTTCTACTCCAAAACTAAAATACTTAGTGAAAATCAGAAAGTGGGGTTTAATATATTAAAAGTACTCTTCCTCATACAATGAAATTAGTGATGTGTAAAAGTAAAACAAGTAGTGAGAGTGATTATGACAAATAGGATCAATTATATTCTTTACCCTTATTAGAGATGCTATAAATGACATTGATTAATCTAAAGTTTGAATAGTTATGAAGACGGACTAGGCAGGGAAGGTACTAGCCCTCACTCTAAAGTTCCCTCTTATCCCTCCACCTGGAGGCTAACATCTCGCATCAAAACCTAAAAAAATAGACAAATTAGGGGGCTTTAGCCTGTCACTCTAAATTCCTTTGATTCTACACCTATTAAAGATTATTTTCCTATTTATTTGCACTCAACTATATGGACTACATTTTGATCCATACAATCTCATGTGATTCTATCACAGTTGATTGAGAAAATACCATCCCGGTTCTTACATGTTCTCACAACATATTTTAACATGCAAGTTGATCAAGTTTACATGTAAATGAAGAATAAAGTAAAATCATCACAATATATTCTCACTCTTCTCAATTTTATATCCTACACATGCGTACTAATTCATTATAAGAGGGAAGAGTAAGGAAAGCTACTCACTACAAATGAAGAAACAACAAGAACTTTTCATTGAACAAGACTTTGAAAATTTACAAACAAAGTACTAGATTCAAATAAAAATACAATAAAATTACTTATCTCTGATGGGAATCAAACTCTCCTTGTATAGTAAAAGCAATCTCCTTACAATCCTCTCCAAGAACAAAGTGAAAAGAAAAGAAGAAATCTCTCACTCTCTCTCTTTCTCTCTCACCTTGCCGCCCCACTTGGGGCTCATGCCCAAGCCTTCCTCTTCTTCTCCAAGCCTTGTTCTCCTCTTTTAATTAATTCAAAAGTCCAAGAGTTCTTTTAAAAGCATTTCCAAGCCTTATTTATAATTTCCTGAAAGATTCTTAAATGTCCCTTCAAAACTGTCCATATTCATTGAATCTTCCAAATGGTGCCAGAAGTTCATTTTCAAAACTCCATCCTTTTCAAAACTCCATATAACTGCCCTAACTTCTTGTTAAAATTTGTTTTTCTCATTTCCAATGAATTCCAAAGAGGCACATAAAGAAACGCTTCAAAAATCGTCCAAATCCAATGTATATTCTAGAAGATATGTTGAAAACCGCCTTTGGCGCTTAAGCGCCATTTTTGGGTGTTTAAGCGCCCCTCTCTCTATCTGGTGGCACCTAAGCACCATTTTGGGTGCTTAAGCGCTGGGCACAGGCACTTAAGTATCCAGTTTCGGTCCCCAGGGCTCCGGTGTGCCCTAATTCAACCCGATTTACTTTGATTTGCTCCGTTTTGGTCCATTTTTGTTCCTTTTGATCCAATCACTCCAAATTCTTCAATTTGATGTACCTACAACAAAAACTACAAAAAAACATACCTTTAAAGTGCAATATCATTATAAAATAAAGGATGAAAATAATACATTTTTAGGCGTATCAGTCCCCTAGACCTACTGGCCCCAAGCTAGGGTTTAGCTAAGACTAGTACATAGAGGACCCAAATGGGGATTTACTTGGTCCATAGCTCATATAAAGTGGTTGGCACCCCTATTCTACCAAAATATCCAACTTGACCTTTTGCCCCCAAATTTACCCAAATTACCTAAATGCCCTTGAAACCCTAAATTTTACCAAAATTCCCAAATTCATCCAAAATATCCAAAATTATTCAAAAATTATTTCAAAGCATTTGAAACTAACCAAATTGCCCAAAACATCCCAAAATTTCCAAAATTACCAAAATACTCTCAAATATGTGTAAATTACAAAAATATCCTTGGTTGCCCAAACTTTCCCAAAACCCTCACAATCATTTCAAAGGTCCCAAAAACTAATTTGTACCCTTTAATTGAACCCAATTTGACCAATTTGATCACTTCGACCAAAAAGCCCCATATTGCCTTTAAATGCCCAATTTCTCCAAATTCACCACACATACCCATCAATTTGACCCCAATCTTGGCCCCAATCCTCCCCAATTTCAATTCTAAACTTAAATTAATCTTTTATTTGATCAATATAAACCAAATCCAAGCCTAATTTTCCCATGCTTTGAGAACCGATGTTTTGAGCTCAAATTTGATCCAAATTAAAATCCCAATTTTGACCCTGGGACTTAATCTCACCTAATTGAACCATATGATCCACTCAATTGCCCCAATTTGAATCCTAAATTCTTCTTAACAATCATACACATCAAATTGGACCATCAATTGGCCTTGGTCAAGCCCCAACTTTACTCAATTTCAACCCACATTCAAAATCCCAAAATTTACCCCAAATTGGTTGTATCCAAATTCCTCCAAATTGAATGCCCTAACCCGAAAATTGACACCCAATTTTTGTTGAAAACTCTTTGTGACATTCCTCTATACCATTTTGAACCATCAATTTTGACATATGCCAACCTTAGCCTAACCTAAACCCAAGTCTATCCCAACACCCCCAAATTGACCAAATGCCCAAAATCTTCCAAATTGAACCTCCAAACCAATTTAAAATCACTCCAAATCTTTTCTAAACTCGTCATAACAATCATCTACACAATATTGATCAATCAATTGAGCTCAATGTCATGGCTAGCCTAACCAAAACCCAACGGTTAGTCATTTTGACCCAAATTGAACCCCTTCACCAAAGCTGACTTAGTCATGCCAAAGTCACCAAATTAATGTCACCACTGCCACAAAGCACACTATATTGACCATGATAAACCACCCTAAAACCACTTAAGTGAGATATGGACCAATGGGTCCCTAAAATAAGTGATTTCATCCCATTTTTGGGACTTAACCAAGAAATATCTTCCATCATGACAAACCATTGAGGGTTAATCATAATCAACCCTCTTCCTGGCTCACCTGCCCACCTCACCACGTCCTCTGCTCTGGCCAACCACCCTAGTTGCTAGAAAACCCCAAAATTGTGATCCACCACACCTAATTTAAACCCAATTCCACCCACAGAGGCGAGCTCATCCCAATTGTCCTTTAGATCTCTTTAGCCCTCGACCTCAGCAGCCTTTTGTACCTGAATTGAAGCCTTGAGCTCCACCCTTAGCCATTTTATTTAAACCCCTCCTCTATGGCCAAAGAGAAGGGCAATCCAATTTGCTTGGGGAAACTTTGCCCAATTACTCTCATACACTCACCAAGAACTCTTAAGCTCATTGGAATCATTTTCCCCCTTTGTTTCCCACTGTGAGAGCTCAATTTTGAGTTCAAAATTTTCCCTAAAACCAGGACAGATCCCCCCACATTTTTCAGTCCACCAAACTTCAATTAAGTGTGCACACACCTTCCCTACAGTGAGAGGAGTTGATTCCCCATTGAAGCCCCATCATAGAGAGCCCATAACACAGACTTTGACCAACACCTGAAATTGAAGTTGGTCAAAACATACCTAGACAATTCACCAGAGCTTGGGACTTCATCTGGAGGTTTGTTAGACTCAATAGAAACTACCACAACCATCTGATTGAAGCATCTCCTCTCAGACAAAGGTATTGAGCTGTAACCCTAGCCCAAGCTTCTTTTCATTCTCCATTTGTAATGGATTTATTTCATACTTTATCAACCATATAATGTGTTCATCTTGAGTAGATGAAGGTCTAGAAATAAACCCCATGTGATTTGGTTGAGTCTTGGTAGAGATCTTAAGGTTTTAGTGTGAACAATTTACCGGTTAGCTCACTTGGGGACGATGAATGGAGGCTATCCGATTGCGCGTGTATCCAATGGACAGATGAGATCAACCCAGATAAACTCTTGGTGCGTAAACTCGGGCCACGTGGCACGCCTAGGTGGAAAGCACAACGAATGGGAGCGCGCCGCGTGTGAGTTTGGAGCCACCTTTGGATGAGTTGGCGCCGCGTGGATAAGTAGAAAAATATAGATTTTTTGAATTATTTTAAATGCGTGAACTTAAAAAATTCATATATTTCTCTAAAAAAATCATTAAAAAAAGAAAAATAACCTCTTGCTCAATGAACAAATAAGAATCATGTGGACTAAAAATAAAAATTATTTGCTAAATATATGATTTTTAATTAATTAAATACTCTCTGTGGTATTTCAATTCTCCATGACTAAATATGGCTGACCATGGCTTGAAATTTCTAAGGTTTATTCCTCATCACAGAGGGGATATTCTCTGATTTTTCCAAGGTCAGAAGGCACCTCTATGCTTCTAGCCCTAATTTTCAAGCTAGGGTGGCCATTTTGGCTTATTGTAATTATATAAATCAAAATATCATTTGAAAAATTATGAGGATAATTTTAGTAGGTTTTTTGTAGTCAGAGAAGTCTAGGAAAATTATTAGGATGTTTTGAATTATTTTGTACATTTTTATATTTAATCAAATGTATACACTTTGTGTTAACTAATGTAAATATATACTTATCAATAATTGACAAAATCAGTTCCACACTGCACATAAAAATCATGTTTACTTATCGTAAAAATTCAAAAATTATTTGGCTTAGTTTAAGCACTAAAATTAATTTTTAAAGAAACTTTGTATTTTTGTACAAAAATAATTATAATAAATTAAATAAACATAGAAAAATCATGAAAAATAGTTTTTTGAGTTCCTTGTGATCAAGAGCATTTAATAAAAATAAAATCTATTTTTGTGAAAACATGTCATTTTCAAAGTGTATTTTGAATTAAAAATAATTAGAATAATCAAAATTTTTAAAAATAGAAAAATGGTTCAAAATGTGCACAAGCTTTGTTGATCACTTAGAATTCATTAAAATATTTTTCCTAATTTTTCTAAGTTAAAAATAAATTTTAAAACCTTAAAAGTGAATTTTCCTTATTTTCTCATTAAAATAATTATAATAAATAATTAAAAATTATAAATATACAAAATTTGATTCTCTAAGTTTTTTGAACTCAGGAAGGTCTAATAAAAATATACAATTAATTTTGGTAATTAAAACATTATTTTCTATTTAATTACATCATTGAAATTTATCTAAATTTAAATAATAATAATAAAAATTTAATTCAAAAAATCATGAAATTTTACCTAAGTGTTTCTCTGACTCAAGGAAACCTCTAATAATTTTCTCATAAATAAAAAAAAAACTTTATTTTTGATAGTTAAATAAATCAATTTTAAAAACTCTATTTTCTGAATTTAAAAAAACATAAAAGAAAAACCACATTAATCTCTTTTGATGTTTTAGTTAATTAATGAATATGCCACTCTGAATGCTCAAGTCATTTATGTTGTGTTTAATGAGTTATAAGGTGAAGTACCCCAACGGCAAAATATTCATTTTAGATTTTGGTTCTTAATCAAACTTTAGGGTTAAGGAAGGTAAAAATGGGAAATTTTGATCTTAAAGAATATGATTAGATGATTGAAATACAATGGGACTAAAAAGTAGAAACTCACTCACCACTTTTGCACAACATCAACAAGATCATATTTTTCCTAATTTTCATGACTTAGTAGTCAACTAAGATCAAATGATTCTTAAGTGATGGGCTTAAGATAGAAAATATAATAATTTACTTATCTTGAGCCTAAGATTGATGATGATGTGATCTTTTAATAAGAATACATATCACTTAAATAAAAATTTTGATAATTACCATTCTACCTATCGTGATTGTTAAGGGATTAGTAGTGACATAAGCTCGATATCTACACTCAATTGATCAGATTTAGAAGATAATATGATTGGTGATTAATATCTTTAAACACTACAAGCTTGACCTTAACTACAGGCACCACAATCTTAAATGACTTAAACTTGCCTTAGGGGCACCCACTCACATAGCTTTTAAATGAAACATCAATTGATTAGTTGGGTATCCTATTATTGACCTCACTTTTGGTTGAGGTCTAGAAATTGCTTTAGTAGTCTAAGTCTAGTCATAGGACTTTCCTATTGACTAGTCTTAGAAAACTAGAAAAGGTATCCTCACCATTAGAAATTCAAAATTCTTCTCTTTGCTCAACTTTAGATTCCTCATATTGGTCCTAACCTCTAATGTTTAGAAGGTAA
>NW_018165596.1:2481-10667 GCF_001263595.1 Phalaenopsis equestris | reverse complement strand
TATGCATTCAATAAAGTTAATGAGCTTACATTGAGAAATGAGATAACCTGTTAATCCTGATTGTTAAGCACGAAGTTGAAATCCCCAATAACCAGGAATGTTGCATCAATTGTAGTTGAAAATGATAGAACAAAAATCTTTCCTATCATTTCCATCATTTGATGCATAACATGTCAAGTATAATATTAGATTCCTAGTATATTAACACTTCCTTATAAATAAATTGTGACTCCATAGTGATATGATGGAAAGAAAGAGTAGATGATTTTCATTTGATCCAAATTCTACTATTAAAACAACACAAAATGTTATTTCAGATATTTATTAAGAATTGAGAAGGGTCATATTTTTTAATCTTAAGGAATAAAGTATTGGATATTAATTAAATATTATTTCAAAAAAATAAGAATAACAAGATTTTGATCCATGATTACAATATGCATTCAATAAAGTTAATGAGCTTACATTGAGGAATGAGATAACCTGCTAATCCTGATTTTTAAGCACGAAGTTGAAATCCCCAATAACCAAGAATGTTGCATCAATTGTAGTTGAAAATGATAGAACAAAAATCTTTCCTATCATTTCCATCATTTGATGCATAACATGTCAAGTATAATATTAGATTCCTAGTATATTAACACTTCCTTATAAATAAATTGTGACTCCATAGTGATATGATGGAAAGAAAGAGTAGATGATTTTCATTTGATCCAAATTCTACTATTAAAACAACACAAAATGTTATTTCAGATATTTTTTAAGAATTGAAAAGGGTCATATTTTTTAATCTTAACGAATAAAGTATTGGATATTAATTAAACATTATTTCAAGAAAATAAAAAATAGCAAGATTTTGATCCATGATTACCCTTCTACAGTCTCAAATCCAACCTTCAATATGAAAGTCCCTCACCTTCCATAATAGAATGTTTGAAAGTTGCATAGGGGATCAACATAATTTGAATATTGAATGATCCTTTTATTGGCTCTTGATTTATGACAAGAGCACATTGTTTTTTTTTTTATGAATAGGGGTTATAATGGCTTTGGGAGGAGTTTAAAGCTGTAGGGATAGAAGCGGTGATAGTAAATGGAGGGAGCGTGGAGATACTCTTGGTGGGGAGGTCAAATTAGAATGGAGTGCTTGTATGTTTGTGGGGGGTATATGTTGAGATCCTCAATAAAAACGGGTGAGGTAGAAACTGATGCATTGGGATGGAAGATCACTTCAGGTCTAAATAAAGTTTAGATTTGAAGGATCTAAGGATCCTTGAGGTGCTTCAACCCTCATCATATGGCTCATGGAGTATGCATTGGGATGGAAGATCACTTCAGGTCTAAATAGTGTTTAGATTTGAAGGATCTGAGGATCCTTGAGGTGCTTTAACCCTCATCATATGGCTCATGGAAAGATTGGTGCATGTTCGGGTTTTAATCCTTCCCTGAGTGACTTGGGGATGGTGGGTTGGGCGATGGGTTGAGAATAAGGCAAGTAGAATTATCATGGTTAAAGGAATTATAGTGTTTACAGGATGAGGGCTTTAGTCATAAAATACCTTATGGGAGAATTCGAGACCATTTAAATTAAGAAGTTTTACATACCAACCATCCAAAATTTTTAACATAAAATTTTAGCCATCTAAACTTTAATTAGAACATTTTAACCACATTTTTCATTACAATCTCCCTCATTTACCAACCACTGAAGGCTTTGAGCATAAATTTTGAGTGATTTAAAATGTTATATTTAAAATTTTGGTGGTTAAAATTTTATATTCATTATTTTACATAGTTGTTATGTAAAAACTATAAGATTAATAGGGATAATATTAGGTAATGAAGATGATAGGGTTATTTGAACACAAACTCATGCAAAACTAAGTCACATTTTAGTGGAAGTGTACTTGTCGACAGCTAAGAGAATACCAATATTGCTGGAAATTTTAGATAGACCTTGTTCTTTCCAACAAGTTAAGGAAATATTTAGAAATTTGATCCAAAGGGAAAATTCACATTATTCCTCTTTGGCAGATCTAAACTTCCATTTCCATCCATTGAATTGAAGTGCCTACATTTGAGGAAACAAAAATCGTTTCATACAGTGCCATAGTCTTTTTTACAAGAAAACCTACAAGAAGAAATCTCTAGAAAGAGTATGTAAATAGAGATTGTCGCATGACAACATCAAGTGGAGGACCATTGTAAGTTTTTTTCCCAATTGTGTGTTCTACAAGGGAGAGATCTCACTCTTTGTGCTTACTTGATAGTTCTTCTTTAGTGAAAGAAACTTCTTCTTCTTCACTAGCAATAAAAGAGTGAGATAAGTTTTTTTTTATTTTTATTTTGGGCAAAAATAAGGTATTTTCAATTAAAGGTATTTCGTTGAGAAGATGGGGAGGGGGTGGAAGGCTGAAAGACTGTTAGGAGGGTGTTTAACAATGGAGCGAGATCGTTGGTAATGGTGGAAAAGATTTAAGGTAAGAAGAAATTGAGATCCATATATAAGTGGTGAGAGATCATGAATGTCAATGTCTTTATTTAGAAGTCGTTTATGGAGATTAGGGTGATGGAGGTTCGAGCATCGATGAGGAGGCGAGGAGGACAACACCACCCTCCAACAAAAAGCCAGAGGTAGACCATATTAATGCCATGCCCTTGATGAGTAAGGAGGAGAAGATAAAAGAAGGTAGGCAACTTTGTTGGGAGTAGAACAAAACTAGCTTAAAAGAGGAACATACCTGACCTTTCTCCACATCATTGTTATCCAATGTCAATATATATATATATCTAGAACCAAGTCTTTGAGAGAGTTACACACAACACTAAATTTTAAATTACTAAAACTCTTAAAAATATATATCACACAAAATTTGACTCATTAAACTAAAAAAATATTTATTTAATGTATTTTTAATTTAATAATGATACTTATAATAGTTTTAAAAATATTGAGGATGCAATTTTGTGTGTGTGTGTGGTTGTGTTTATTTGTAAGTTTATCATAGTTCTATTCAACATATACCAAGTTTCACTTCACTTGATAAAACAATTATAGCTCCAGTTTCCAATAAGATTTTCTCCCTGGAGCAAGGAGAATCCCATCTCATCTTTCAACGAGCGATTAGTAAACAATATAGCAAAATAGCATCAATTTCCAAGGCCATTAGGACATGACTGGTAAAATTTACACATCTTTTCAGATTAAGCTATCATAGGCTTGGATTAAAGCTGTTGTTTGGTAGCAACTAACATGCTCCCCAAGGGATAGATCAATAGAGGTTTTTTTTTTTTTAATAATCTCAAATGCATTTTGTTTCAAAATGGGTTAGCTATCATTAGGTGAAATTTATGGATGGATTTCATTCGTGCAAGGTGTTGACAAATGAATGGCATTGAAATGTGAGGATGTAAAGATTTGATTAAGCGTTCAATGGCTATACTGAGAAGGGAAGTACGAGGACTCACACCAATCTCAAATTTACTAGGCATTGGCCTACTTGGCATATCGTGGCACAGTGCCGACAAATAAATCAGAATGTGAAGATTTCATGATTTAACTTCATACATATGGCTTACACTTGCCGGTCATCTGTTAGCCCTCTTGGGTGATTCCATTACCCAAAAACATAGTCTCTTGTAAAAAGTACAAGAATTATTATACGTGCATATACAAAGACTTAAAAAAGATGAACTTCCTTAAAATCTTCTTCAATTACATTCTGCCAACCGCTCGTCACTGTTGCTCCAACAACGATGGTTAATGATTAACCTAAGTTGGGTAAGATCTCAAACAATAATAGGATAATTCCATCACATATTCACATGACAGTAACAGTTTGATGTGCAGTGCGGACCCCAAACAAGTTCCCATATCTTTATAACAAGACAGCAAGTTGGAGTGCAGAGATCGTTGATCATATGAGAGAGGAGCGAAGGACGAGCTGGCCGCCAAGCTGTGGGGGGTCTGCTGTCCCAACCAGACACTCCCTGATACATCGATAATAATTGTTATTATTTTTATACATATAAACTTATAAAATCAATAACAAAAAGTCTTTTTTTTTTGTTCCATTCCTCCGATCGAGCGTCATATTTTTTAATTCAAATAGATTAAAATCATTTGAAAGCATTTTTTTTATGCAATGATAAAGCTTTTTAGGTCCACCTCTGCCTCTCTTGACATAGATCGAATCTAAAACATTTACTCTTATTACCGGATTAATATGATCAAACCGAGCTACACCAACTCTATCACAGATATACTCATTTCACATTTTGTGTCTATGAGCTGAGCAAATATTACGTGCGGCATCAACATTTGAAGATTATTAGTATTATTGGGGTGATATTCATCCCAATACCACCAAATCCGCACGTCTCCGCATCTATCTTGTGCGAAGTGAGGGAAAACTTGAATTATGAAGGTCTGCATTGGAGTCTAAAAGACTTTCGTGTGAATATATCTAAAACATAATACATGGAATATAATTTTAATACTAGCAGCTCTAGTGATAACTATGAGTGACAAATTTATTAAAAGAAGTGAATATTTTAAAAATCTCCTGTCTATTGCTCAAAGTAATGGAGATACAGACAGTAATTAAAGAAGTGAATATTTTAAAAATCTCCTGTCTATTGTTCAAAGTAATGGAGATACAGACAGAGGAATTAAAAAAAAAAAAAAAACATTTTGCGCACCACCATAATAATCATTGACAGAGAGCTGCAAGACCAGTCCCAACCGGATGATCATGGACAAAGCAGAATTAAACAAAACGTACAGCAAGTAATAATACCAGTTAACATCTTGTCTCCAGTGTGTTGTTTCTTTGGGGTTAGTACAAAACTGTGTAACCAACAGACAGAGATGATGAACAAACAGTGTACATTGCAGCCTTTGCCATCCTTCTGAACAGAGCAAGACAGCCATCACATGTATATATAACTCCATTTCAGGTTCAGACCATGAGCGCTGCTGGGTTTCACGACAGCCCCAGGGGACGAAAGAGCATGGGCGCACCATACTGTGGGTATAGCAGCATCAGCACAGTGGGTGCGTGGACGTATGCTGGAGATGGCCGGAATGCGAAGCGCTGCAGAATGAGAGCCAGCGTTAGTCTGGCTTCAAGCAGAGCAAGGTTCTGTCCGATGCACATCCGGGCTCCCATCCCGAAGGGAATGAAGGCGGATGGATGTGCGGCAGCACGGGCCACGCCTTGTGCGAAACGGCTCGGGTTGAATTGAGCTGCATCTGAACCCCACCAACGGGTGTCGTGATGCACCGCCATGATTGGGATCAAAAGCTCTGTTCCTTGTGGGATGTTTATTCCGCCCAGCTGCACGTCTGTTTTCGCCCGACGGATTGTGGCCACTGCGGGTGGATACAGCCTCATTGTCTCGTTCAGTATCATGCCCAGCTGCAAGTTGGTTTTCGCATTAACACCATAAAAATTTGATTTTTAAATGAGTGAAATTTAATGAATTCTGAGATGAGATTACTCGCAAGAGATTTAGCACAGGATTTATGTAGAATTTAAGCATAATGTTCAGATTCAACGGATTTTGATTGTAAATCCCACGAATCAGTGGAAATAGTTTTAGGGGGTTTAGGATTTAACTTTGTGGGCTTCCGATTGTCTCCAATAATCATAATAACTCCTTAAAACTCTTGTGGAAATTGTCAACAGTATTTAGTTAGTTCATTGTCAAATATGTTTGGAATTTATCTCATTCAGAATTTAATAAATTCGGATTTATGAGATTTATAATATTATAATATTAAAATGATATTGATGATATTAGAATGATATTATGATCCAAAACTTTATTAATGTCACCCCAATACTTTTCAAGTAACACAATTCACACATCATGCATCGTACGAACGCAGCATCTAATGATAAAAATACCGTTTTGAGTTTGGTGAGCTGGTCGCGGGAAGGGATGTCACGTGAGCCGCACATCTGGAGGACCTCTTGGCGGGCGCGCTCCTGCCATTCCGGATGCATGCCGAGAAGCACTGTTGTCCACGTCAGCAGGTTCGTTGTGGTCTGCTTACCCGCGAAGAAGAACGTTTTGCATTCCTCTACTATGTCCCGGACTGATATCGCCGCAACCGTCGCCGGGTTTACCGACCGTTGGGCGTCTCCGCTGCCGCCGCCGTTGATCATAAGACCAAGAATATCCTTTTGCTTCTCCTCGACCGCAAAAGCGGTCTCTTTACGCCGCACTGCGATTAATCGCTCTAGATTCCGACGAATCTCCATGTCTAGCTTCCACGAGCTCCTGTTCTGCTTCGTCGGAAGAAACCTGTGATTTAAAGAGTTCATTATTCTAAATCCCAATTAAAGGTTAAAAAAAAAAGTAATTTTTACCTGTAGCCGGGAACAAGGATCATGCGAAATGCCTCCGCAGCAACAATCATTTGCTGAGCTTGAAGACGAAAAACAGCCTTGCCATCATCGTAGCTCCGACCAAACGCCGTGCGAGTAATAGCGTCCTCCGTCACCCCCTGAAACCAATCGGCCACATCAATCTCCACCTCACCGCGAACCGAAGCCGACGACATCATGGCCCATTTATCCACCATCTCTATCACCGTCTTCCCGATCATCGGAATCAACAACTGAAGAATTAAAAAGCTATCTTTTTTAGCAAGGAAACAAGAGCATGTAGCCAACACAGCAGAAAAGGAGCTTACTTTGAGATTTTCCATGTGGAATGTGGGTGTAAGAACCTTGCGATGGTGCGCCCATTTCTCACCCCTGAGGCTGACGAGCCCATCGCCTTCAAGCTTACGTACTAATGGGTGCGACTCGTATCGGTCGAAAAAGTCGGCTCGAGAGAGGAAAATCTCGCGGATGAGATCAGGGTTGGCGACCGCCAACCGAGCGGTGGGACCGAACCAGAGAAGAAAGGTGGAGCCTTGAGTTACCAAAACAGAATAGCATCCATCAGATTAGAGAAAAATTTTGAATTGAATGGAACTGAATAGAGAAAGAGATAAAAAGAGAGAGAGAGAGAGAGAGAGAGAGAGAGACAAATCACCAATCAACCAAAAGAATCAATCACTTGTCACTGGGCAGCGACATTGATATTGGATTGAAGCTAGATATGAGACATATGTCGATTTAATAGACAAAAAGAAGAGGTGTGGGGCTGGAGGTTAGAGACAGAGTGAATTCATGCCTATCAGGCAACAGCAAAACGGAGACAAGGGAAAACTAAGGATAACTACTGTAAACAACTCCCCATTGTATAAAATTAACATCCAAAGAACCGGGAAAAACGAACAACCAGAAAGAAAGAAAAGCAAAATAAGAAGAAGGATGTAAAATAACTATTTTGAACAGTAAACACAGAGAGATGAACTATAAATCATACCATAGATCTTTTTCCAGTGATTGTAAAAGGATAGCACTCTAGGAAGAATGTTGTGTGAGGTCTGAGGTGACATTGGAGTTGAGGAAGCTTCGAGCATCAAACCAATCATTTCCCTGAGATTGCCAACGAAAAATCGGTATGGAGGGCCTCTTATGCCCTGTTTGGCGAAGTGCTGCACTATCCTTCTTGGCTTCCACCATAATATGAGGAGAAGCTTAAATGTGGTTGCTATGAACACGACTGCAATTAACAGAGCCGCTGTGGAAAATTGAAGCAACCATCTCCATGGAGAAGACCAAAGCATCGCCACCATCTCTGATCCTCAATGCTATGTTTGCTTCGGTTGCGTGCTTCGCTTTTCTTCCCTTCGAGAATTACTGTTGAGAGTTCTGTTTTTCTTCGCTTGTACAGCTTCTCTTGCAACTGCTGCTATTTGTAATGGCGCGAATAGCAGAATAACAACTAACACTTGCTTCTTTTGGTTTCCACTATTCTTTTTATTGCTGTATGTGAGGTGGGGTGCATATATAAAGAAAGAGAGAGAGGGACAGACGGGAGACACAGAGAGAGAGAGAGAGAGAGAGAGAGAGGATTTATAGGAATGGAAGGGTAGAAAACAGGGCAGGCGCCATTGTGGAAGGAAGCCGTCTCCTATGGAATGGTTTGGAGAAGAAGACAAAGGTGGAAAATTTTCCAATCACGGAAATACCCTTTAAGATTTTAATTTAATTTTTTATATTTTTAATGTATTCTATTTTAGATTGCAAAGGCATGAGTTTAAAATATAAATGGTACTTTAT
>NW_018165596.1:1965-2381 GCF_001263595.1 Phalaenopsis equestris | reverse complement strand
CTTATTTATAGGCTCGGGCGATATAGAGTCAAGATTACAAGTATCTCTCTAATCATTAATTTTTGTGAGAGTTACATAAGTACATTAATGTGTGTCAGATGCACTAGTTGATGTAAGTTCATCCAGTCGATACAATACTGTCGATCGTTTCATATCGACTCGACAAACCAGCTTTAGGTTGTTCTTCCCGCCTTTTAGTTGATCGGTCTTTGATTAGATCATATAGGCTTCTTCATGGTTTAGGGCTGACGATTGGTCGGTGGGCCTTTTCGTTCGCCGTCATTTTGCATGACCGTTGGATTGCCTCAAGATTCATGCTAACATATTTTTTATATACAATATCCTAACCTCAACTTTAACATCCCTTTTTGCCAACGCTCCCTTTGATTTCATGAATTTCATAATCTATCAATTTT
>NW_018165596.1:0-1865 GCF_001263595.1 Phalaenopsis equestris | reverse complement strand
TTTTGTAGAGCTCATCCATCAAGGAATTTTGAGTTTTGTATATTCTTTTTACTAAATCTTATTATGCTTATAGAATAATTGTTAAACCATTTTTAGAATTGTATCCTTCAAGTCCTCTTAAAATCTCTTCAATTATAAGACACAAATCACATAAAATCTATCACTTTTATGCAACATAATAATCCAATAGGAACTCAAAAGTGAATGTTATGAATTTGGTTAATATAATCCATTGTCACTGTTGAAACTAAGCGAACATTTAGGGCATTGTTTTTGTTGCTTCTCATCCCCAAAACGAAGAAAATCGTGTTTGGGAGCTCGCTTATCACACGCGTTTCAATGGCATCCGACTGTGGATCAGTGAAAGATGAAACAACGACGGGAGGGGCTACGTTCTGTTGTTCAAGCTCGATTTTGACTTTGAAAAGTTGTTGCTACTCCTCTTTAATATCTAAATTTCCTCCTTCTATCCCTGTAAATACCTCTCATCTCCTTCTCATTCTCGGTCGTAATTTGTGTCTTTAGAGCAGAAATCCAAAACCCTTCTCCCCTCCACCATTCTTGGTGTCGTCGACTCTCGCTGCATATCTATGTAAGTATCTCTCCATCTCATTTGTTCTCTGTGGTGGTGGTTTGAATGTTTTTCTTTTTTCCTTTTTTTTCCATTTGGGTGGTTTAATGCTATGATGGTTATTATTTTATCATTATCTTGCTTTACATGTTGATAAGTTTATTGTTTCCATTTTATTATTTTCCCCTTTTGTTCTCCATGCATGCCTGACAAATTGCATGAACCATATGAACATAATGAAAGATCAGCTGGTAGATAAGTTAGACTTGTTGGATTATAGTAATTAAATTTCATTGCCTCTGCTTCAATTTTTTCACTGTTGTTTGATGATATTTTCCTTTTGTTCTCTCTGTTTTTTTGCTTTCACTGTTGTTTGATGATATTTTCCTTTTGTTCTTTCTTTTTTTTTTTTTTTGTTTTGTTCTCTCTGTTTTTTTGCGAAATTGCATTGATCCAATAGAAATATGAAAATTCAGCAATTAGGTAAGTTAGATAAGGTTCATTAGACTAATTGCATTTTATAATGTTATATATTAAAGTTATAAATTTTTGTTGAAGCTATGTTATATATTAAAGTTCAAATGTTATATAGGTAATTTGGTTTTTCTCGCCTCTTAGTCAATATAGAGAAGCAATTTCTGAATAGAACTATGAGCACATCTAATTTTTTATAAAAATTAGCTTGTATTATGTTTTATTATAAATGTTAAGATTAAAATTTAATATAATAAACTTATATATTAAAAAGTTATAGCTCTTGTAATTGTAATATAATATATGAAAGCTATATTTTGTTGTGTTATAACTTGTTCCAATAATGTTTTAATCATATTTCAACTACATTTGAATCTTACTCAAATTTTTATGTGATTCTTATTCACATATTTTTTGAATGGCATTCAAATAACATAATCTTAGGCTTATTTAAATTTTATTCAAAAATCATTCTGAAGCTTATTCAAATAAATTTTGTTCTTAATAGACTCAAATAAAATGCTCATCGATATAAACGGGTTAATTTAATTGAAAAAAAAACTATCTTTAAAACAAATTCCTCTTTAAATTAAGGTTTTTCTAATCACATATATTATTTTTCATGCAGTTGTACTTGATATAAATCGTCTCCATGTAATCATTCAACACAAATATAATGCATTATGAATGTCACCATCCCTTAATTTCTTAGCAACCATGCAAGCTATGAAAAAGATCTCATGTGTACTTAAAACTCTAAGAAAAATCCTAATTTCTTATTCATTAATTATTTAACAATTTATCCACATTTTTATAGGAA
>NW_018165595.1:96557-127481 GCF_001263595.1 Phalaenopsis equestris | reverse complement strand
TTAGTTCTTAGTAAGCCCAACAAAAAAAATTAAGAATTTCATCCTCTAATATGAAATCTAGGATTAAGCACTGACAAACAAAGCACTTTTCAACTTACCGAGTCACATGTCTAGGAAGATTACACTAGTAAAACCTAGATTGTAGTAGGAACAGTGTCTTGTCACGCCTAACATGTCTTGTTATACTACCTGAATATAAGTCTGTGATCAATCATATGCAAAAAAAGTGGTTGAGCTTGAAGTGATATCTATGGTGAATAAAGTATTTCCTACACAATTGCTTGCGCTTGAAGTGATATCTATGGTGAATAAAGTATTTCCTTTGTGGATTGTTTGCTTGTGTTGCTTCCATGGTTCAAAGAAGTCCTTGACGATGTAGTAAAACTATTTTATGATTCAAAGCAAATAATTTGTGTATGCAAGGTAGTGAGAAAGAGCTACCATTTGACTAAGAGCATTGAGTACCAGCTTTATGTTTGATTACAAAAAAAAAATTTAGTGTGAAAGAACCCATCGAGCGTTCATCCGATTATGGATTTGTGGGAGCTTAAGAATTGAAAGTTTGATGATCACTATAAAAGAACAAATTCATAAGAAGATAATGTTACCACAAATTTAAAAGCACAGACTATTACATATGACTCTTGTTAGTATGCACACCATTTTTTGTATCATTGTTCTCAGGTTCTCATTGAAATGCTCAATGGGACGGTTTTCTTGAGCTAGGCCTACTCTAATGCCAATAGAGGAAGCATTGGTATTAACCTAAAACGACTTATCAAAATTGGGTAATGTTAGATGAAGGAATATTTTTAGGATATCAAAGTTATTTTGTTGTTCATTAGCATAGTGAAATGACTTAGATTTCAAGAAGTCAGCAATCTAATGATGCTAAACCCATTAATAAATCGACTATAAAAATTAACCAAATTCAATGAGGCTGTTATGAAGGAATATTTTTGGGATATTAAAGTTATTTTGCTGTTCATTAGCATAGTGAAATGACTTGGATTTCAAGAAGTCAGCATTCTAATGATGCTGAACCCATTAATAAATCGACTATAAAAATTAACCAAATTATGAAAATTATGGATGTCAGAAAAGGATGTTGGCGTAGACCACTCTTGAATTGCTACCACCTTTCCATGATCCATTTGAATTCCTTCAACCAAAATGATAATTCCTATAAAATGAACTTTGCACATAGCACATTCCCATTTTAGGAAATTAAGGTAGAGTTTATAGAAGCAAATGGTCATGAAGATTTTACTGAGATGTTGTAAATATTTATCACACTATAAATTAAAATATCGTCAAAATAAACTGCACAAAATGTGCCCAAAAATGGTTTGACATGCTCAAGGTATTCACTAAGTCGATAGCAATGCTCAGTGTATTCACTTATTGATTGATCTCCTCATGAACGAAGTTGAAATTAAATATACAACATTAGCTCAAAATATGTTGGCAGGGAGCCTTATCAGATTAATCTCTTCATTTTACACCAGCTCCTCATGTTGGCTTTTCCCTCCCGCCAAGAAAGATGTTGTAGTTATCCCAACCATGAACCCGCTGCCCCTTTGAGCCGTCACACTACATATTTTACTTGTTTCTTTTTTCACAAGGATTTATATGTATCCGACGAAGGTTTTAATTTTCAGTTCCCAATCAAGATAATTTTCAATGTGCAAATGATCATCGAAAAAGAGAATGTCCATTTTAACACGAAATTTATTGCAATTTTGTTCATGGTGTTCAAACATGTGATTGGCCCAAACATCTATTTGAGTGAATTCAACATCGTCGGAGTTTGAGACATCAATACCTGATCTCCTTCACACGTTCAGATTCAGTAATTATAACATGGCCTCTTGAAACGCACTGAGCAATCCTAGTGTCCAATAAATCTTCACGACTGTAACAACTTGTGGTCCATCCTGCAGGTTTGGGCCGGATTAAGAGAGCCGACATTTTTTAGGCATTGTATCTACCTTCACATATTCAGGTTAAATCTTAAGAACTCGGCTGTGAATGAATTCATCCAAATGTTGTGTGGTATTGGCTTGTGCCATCTTTGATCACCTTCGATGTTTGGCTGTCTGCTGCCTTCCCTTATAGGTCTCATACTAATATGACGTGGGAGCCTATAGGGAATGAGCAAACAGAGAACAAAAGGTAAAAAACAGAGAGTTTCCATCTCTATAGTTTATCCTGAAGTAACACCTTATATATCTCAACGGCACCTCACAAATAAGAAAAATAAATAAAATCTTAACTAGCTTGAAAGCAAACACAGCTTTATACTAAACGAAAAGTAAAATACTAAAGGAAGAGAAAAACAAAAATAAGAATGATTGTTATAACGTCTTGCTGAAAACTGATGTTATAATGTCCAGCATCATAATTCCCACCTAAATCCTACTTAAACGTGAAAACTAAAATTTCAATACCAAAACCAAAACACAAACAAAATTAGATTATTATCATTATTATTATTATTATTATTACTACTATTATTATTATTATTATTATTATTATTATTTTGTTTTTTGAAACAATCTAAAATCATATCTTCATGACTGAAGAATGTTACAGAATAAAAATCTCACAACTCATCTCATCAATTTTGAAACAATGAGAACGATCATGGCATAGATGAATTCAGAAACCTGCACACCTTAGCCTCTCCATAAACAAGCCCAGATTTGCAAAAATACCCATTGCTCGGACTGCAGTGCATATCTTTCGAACATATACACAACCCTTCTAAAGCACAACCATCAGTCTTTCCAGCTCTCATCCCCAAAAGTACTTCATCCGACCACTCACTACTAAACATGCCTGTAGGATCCAACATCTGCTTCACCGCATTAAACTTTCTCATTTGATCGGGATACTTCTCCTGCACACCAAAGAAAGCAACTTTTCTATTCTTCCCCCAATGCGGCCTAGCGCCATGCTTGAAAAAAGCCATCTGCTCCACTTCTTCCCACACATCTTGGTTCAGCCTTGGAGTCAAAGCTTCGTCTGCTCTGTAATAGTTGAAATCGACGACAACAGAGTCCTCAGCCTGGCCAAGATACGCAGATGAAGCTTTGATGAATCTGATCAGGAAGCCATTGTAGATATCAACGCCGCAGAAGTTTTGTGGGTTGAGGTCTCTCAGTTTTTTGACATCGAGGACGAAGTTTCTGAAGTTTGATGCGGGAAAAATGGCGGTTGTTTCGTAGAAAAAAAGGCCCTTGATTCTGGGATCCCATGAGCACATGGC
The DNA here is from genome assembly GCF_001263595.1 of Phalaenopsis equestris. Taxonomy (NCBI): domain Eukaryota; kingdom Viridiplantae; phylum Streptophyta; class Magnoliopsida; order Asparagales; family Orchidaceae; genus Phalaenopsis; species Phalaenopsis equestris. The sequence goes on along the minus strand of NW_018165595.1, from coordinate 124,210 downwards.
CAGTGGGTTTGATGATGAGGAATGGAGGCAGGAGCCGGAAGTTTGCATTTTGCTCTGGCTACCGATGACGGGATAGCCGGTAAAGATGAAGTTGTTGTTCTTTAGACCGATGGCGGCTAGTTTCTTAGCGGCAAGCACGGTGGCGGCCATGGCGCATTTGCCCTTCACGCTCTTTGATTCCTCGAGAGCTTTCTCTGCGTGACAATTATGGTTGTAGAAATGTAGGGTTAAACTTTCGTGCCCTTAATTATTTATTAATCAGATGAATAAAATTTGGACGAAGAAACTGTTACTGTAATTAGAACCCATTACCTGTAGCCCTCACAGCCATGGACGTGAGGGAGGGGTTTGCCTGAAAACCAATGAAGTCATTGACGCCGTCGCCGGAGGAGTTCCAGGGAGCTCTGTCGTCGAGTCTGTATACGGCCAGCCCCTGCGAAGGATACCAGTCGATGTCAAAGAACTCATGCTGCTTCGTCATCTCTTCAAACTCATCCAGAAGCTTCTCATCCGTTAAGTAGTCATATGTTATGCTTCTCTTAAATTTAGGCTCTAGCGAGAGAGTGACCTGTAGGTTTTTGTTTAACCTCAAATCAATGAGAAATTATGAGAACGGTATGAGTGAAATGAAAAAAGATCCTAGAAAGATTGAACATTTTCTTTTGCTTCAAGACTTTAAAATGACATGAAAAAATTATTAAGGATGAAAAGTGTTCGGAAAATTTTACGGTTATTCTGATCAGATTTTTGATAATGATGATTTTTAAAAGTATTAAGTTTATTCTAGGATGCATAAATAAATAGGTTTAAATAAATTTTCTGTTATATTCATGTCATAATAAATAAAAAAATATAAATTTATCATGAGTGTGTTTTTTTTTCTTTTTTTTTTTTTTTTTTTCTAGTGAGGATGTTTTCTCTCTCAAAAATAATGAAAAATAAGCCCATGCATGTAATTTTTATTCTATTAAAAAAAAGAAATTGTATTTCAATTAATTTTAATTTATTAATTTTGAACCCGAAATTGTCTGGCGGACACCAAATGAATAGAACGTCACGAGATGAGATAGGAAGAGAGAAAGAGCAATAACACTATATGAGATGGTAAGATTATGCACCCACTATTAATGGAGAGGACCTCCTATTTATATGAATGGATTAATACAAAATTACATGTTGTACCCCTCCAATACGTAGACATGGCAGGGGTATTTCAGCCCATGCGTAGATTTGGCCGATAGGGCCTAAAGGTATAATTGTGCGGCTGCGAGTCCAAGTGATTGCAATGTTGGGCAATTGCGAGTCCAGCCGGTTGCAAGCCTAAGCTGCTGCGTATTGAAGGCCTTTGTTATATGCCCTGGAGTCCTAGTGGTCCACTCTTCTCCGATCTATATGGCTGGCGATGAGATTATTCAGCTAAACGCGGTTAATTGGATCTCTCAAGATGATTTTTCTCACTGTTCATCTGAGGAGGACTGTTCTAGCTGTGTGGGAAGCTGGTTACTTTGAGCATGTGACGTCTTCTATTATTGTCGAGTTGTCTTTGTGATTCGTGTTGGCATGTCTTTGATCTACATATTAAAGTTTACCGATTTCATTGCTCCTTGATAGCGACAACTACAATAAAGACAAGAGAATCTAAAATTTGTAATGAATTTATGGTATTCATGGCCAAGATTTGGCCCGAAAAATAGAAAAGACTGAGAAGCATGCCGTTTTGGAGACGAATGCCCCTTGCCTTGTGGTGGAAGTCTGATCTTCCGACTCAAATACTAACCGCTCTACGGAGGGTTCTTTTTGGGGGGGAGGCAACTTTCCGGTAAGGAAAAGTTGTGTGCAGGGTAAGATGGAGGGAGTTGGCTACGGTTCGGACTTGTGAATCTATCCTTGAAGAAGAGGTGGCATCCTTGAAAGCGAAACTGGCCACTATGCGAGATGAAGTTTTGGTTTCTCACCTAAGCACTGAAACGAATATAATATAGAAGGTTAGGATGGAGGGAGAGTTCATGTTCAAGCGGTTGCCTCAGTGGGCTATGTCTCGGCTGAGGTGGCAGTAGATAACATCATGAAGTTTGTCCTTTTCGGCTGAACAATTATGAGAATAAATGTAAATTAGTTTTTTTTTTGCATTAAATGCGTGCAAGTATATTTTTTTATTCATATACATATATTAAAAATTTATCGTTAGTATGCGCGTCTAATTTAACACTTTTCTCTTGTTGTTATGTGACATATTTGTGTTATAAGTTTAAGAGAGAGACGTCTGAGTTCCCATGCTATCCTTCTTTCTTCTTTTCTAAAACTTGTTGCTTCTTATTCTCGTCATGCTATGGCCCCAAATATTCCTCTGAGGGCTTCAGTGTGTATTCTCCTGGTATGTTGTCAACCCTTTCAGAGAGGCAGACGACGGCAGGTTCACCTTCGGGCCAAATGTACAACTCAGGTCAGTTGGAGAGGGAATTAGCTACGGTTTGGGCTTGTGAAGCTATCCTTCAAGAAGAGGTAGCATCCTTGAAAGTGGAATTGGCCACCATGCGAGATGAAGTTTTGGTTTCTCATCTAAGCGCTGAAATGAATACAATATAGAAGGTTAGGATGGAGGGAGAGTTAATGTTCAAGCGGTTGCCTCGGTGGGCTATGTCCCGGCTGAGGTGGCAGCAGATAACATCGTAAAGTTTGTCCTTTTCGGCAAAAAAATTATTAGAATAAACGTAAAGTTGTTCTTTTTTTGCATTAAATATGTGCAAATATAAATTTTTATTCATATGCATGTATTGCAAATTTATTAGTTCGTTGGCATGAGCGTCTGATTTAACACTTTTCCCGTGTTGTGATGTGACAAAAGTACAGTATCACCCTTAGAGTGTTCTAGCTTCTCTTTTGTGTTATAAGTTTAAGAGATAGACATCTGAGTTCCCATGTTATCCTTCTTTCTTCTTTTCTTGACCTGCTGCTACTTATTCTCTTCATGCTATGGCTTCAAATATTCCTCTAAGTGCTTCGGTGTGTATTCTCCTGGTGTGTTGTCAACCCTTTCGGAGAGGCAGACGACGACTTTTTTTAGGTTCGCCTTCGGGCCAGATGTCCAACTCAAGTAAGCAGAGAGAAGAAAAGTAGGCAAGCGACTATGGTGATAACATGATCGTTTGCGTTGATCAACTCGCATATGGGTTGAAGCTGTCATTCTGTAGTGAGATGAGGTCCATCCTCAAAAGTTATGGTATCATTACCACACAAATTATGTCGAATTATATTATCACTACCATAACTTTCGTCATTTGCCTTTGGCGGATTGAAATCCAATGGTCGATCGAATTTTTCTCATAATTCTTCAACTTCAAGTTTGATCAGGAAGGATGCGGTATTTTCGTCTGGTCCCAAGCTCTAGGTGGTGGGCGTTGAGAATAAGGTGAAGGACTTGCGGTCCAAATTCATGATTGCTACATGTCGTTGAGGTTGGGGAATCCATCTTTGACCCATCACTATAGAGGTACAGAGGCCAAGAATTTTACCTGAGAGTACTCATCTCTGTGTCGAGATGCTCAGAGGAAGTGAACTCTCCGTGCACCAATTCACAGATCGAGATGTTGTCAACAGAGTTATGTGGACTGGGATTTTTGGGGGTATTAGCCAAGATCATTTGGAGGAAACATATGAGAAAGAGAAAAAGAGGGCGGAAGCAATAGCAACAAAGGTTGGGGAAAAGAGACGCAAGGCAAAAAGGCCCCTGGGGAGGGACGACTTTGTCGTCCGGCTGAGGGATCCTTCGGGAAAGTTCGTTGCAGGTAAGGGGAATTACAACTCTTTCATTCGTCCGCCTTCTTTCTTTTACTTATTTATAATAATTATCATTATATATATGTATATATATATATATATGTATGTGTATATATCTATATATGTATATGTATATATCTATATGTATATGTATATATCTATATGTATATGTATATATCTATATGTATATGTATATATCTATATGTATATGTATATATCTATATGTATATGTATATATCTATATGTATATGTATATATCTATATGTATATGTATATATCTATATGTATATGTATATATCTATATGTATATGTATATATCTATATATATGTATGTATATATGTATGTATCTATATATATGTATGTATGCATGCATGCATGTATGTATGTATGTATATGTACGTATATGTATGTACATATATGTATGTACGTATATATATGTACATATATGTATGTACGTATATGTATGAGACTTCAGGTGCTTTATGGAGACCCTGTCTAACGCTTTGGGGTCTCAGTAGTCGGTTTCTGGACAAGAGGCTTCTCCACCTCCTTTGATCAGGAAAGATGAGGGTGTAGGGGTTTTCTACATTGATCTGTGAGAACAGGCTGTCGCGCAGGGTGTGTCCCCCTTATGAGCCATTTTAGATTTGGAGGGCAACATGGTCTCTGAGAGTGAAACCTCAGCAAGGGCCGACCGGGACTCGGAAGGACAAGGACTTGTGATCAAGGAAAAAGCACTGCCCCTCCTTCGTCCAATGATGAGAGATTGTCTTTAGGATGCGTGGCCAGAGTGGATGACTCTAGTAATGTTTTTGGGAGCTCTGGAGGGAGGTATCTGATGATGGATACCTAATCCTGATGAATTATAGTTGTGTAAAATTAATGAAGATGACTCTGCTTTGTAGTGATGCCAAAAACTTGGTTCGTTTTTTATGAATAAGAAATTGAAACAATTTATATTGGGATTCTACGCAAGTATATGTATCTTTATCAAGTAATACAAAATTTATGTTTAAGCCCTAAATATCGATCCCACGATGAAGGTTTACATTTGAAGTAGTAATTTAAATTAGAAATTTCACGATAATAAAGAAAATCTACTATGTTAATTGCAAATGTTTAAGGTTCTATCAAAATTAGATTATCAACTGCTAGCAATACTGTAAAGTAAAGTTAAACTATAACTACAAAACTATGTTTCTGTGATGAAGTTATTAAATATGAGAAAGCATCTTTCCCACCACAATGATTTTTTTATTAAATGAGAGAGATAAATGGTGGTTTGAATTTATATTGTGTCAAATAGGAGCAATTTTAATTATCTATCCTAAGTCAAGTGTTTGAGAGAATCATGGGCTAATATTAAGTTTAGTCTCTAAATTCGTGGTTAGGCTAGGAGAATATTGGGTCTCACTCCAGAGCTCCCACTTTCCTTCCCCTGAAGGCTAACTCTCGTTTTAGTTTTTAAACACTAAGACCAAATGGGGGCTTTAGCCTGTCACCCTAAAATCTCTAATCCTTCGCCCAATAATATATTTTCCTATTTATTTGCACCCAATTCCATGAATGAAACACTCCTTCATAGAATTGAATGTGATTCTCACTTTGTTGTAGAACACATACTTCATTTCCCGGATCATATGTTTCACAACAGATTTTAACATTTTAATTGGCCAGATCGAAAAATAAATTAAGAACAGAGTGAAAAAATCATCACAATTTATTTTATATTTTAGAATTGACACATCCAAATTATCTCTTCATTTCACCATATCTTAGAGTAGGGAGAAAGACATAGAAAACTACTCATACCTCATGAGAAAGATACAACAAAGTACTAATTTCATAAATAAAAGAAAGTTTATACAACAATAATAAATGAACACCACTTATATGTAACTCTTTCTCAAATCAAATCCCTTCTAGCCTCACTTGAACTCTTTCTCTCTTTACAAGACTCTTGATTTTCTCTTTAAAGATGTATAGAAGAAGAAATCTCTCACTTCTCTCCCCTCTCACTTCTCTCCCCACTTCTCTCCCTCTCTTAACAACTCTTTTAGAGAAAATCACACTTAGACTCACCACACCAAACAATAGAGCAATCTCCTAAACTCAATTACCCTCTAGCCCCCTCTAACTACTCCTTTTTCTGAGCAATTTTCTCCTTAATTAAAGCATAATGCCAGTTTTCTAAGAGGTGCCTCCAATAACTCTTCAAAAGCGTCCAAATTCATCGACTCTTCTAGAATTTTGCCCAGCATCGACCTTGGCGCCGTCAGCGCCCATGATGATGTCATCAACATCTGTGGTCTGTAATTAAATTACATGCTCTCGGTCATATGGTGTCATCGGTGCCCATGATATTCTGGACTTCCTGGTTCATGTTGGCGTCGTCGGTGCTGAGTATTTTTTTCCAAAACATCATTTTGACTCTAAATTCCATCATTTTTGCTTTCTTTTTGTTTTAATTCTTGAAAATCATCAACCTACAACAAAACATAAAAAATAGCTTCCTTTAAAGCGCAATATCACCAAAAATGAGTATAAAATATAGGTCTAAAGATGCATATATTTTTTGTGCATCAAAATCCCCCAAACTTAAATGTTACTTGTCCTCAAGTAACTCCTTTACTACATAGAAATATGACTTATGACAAAGAGTTTTAACTTCTAAATTTTCATATTTTGGTCTACTAAATATAATAGCATAACATAAGAAAAAATTTAAAATAACTTCAGTTAATACTAAAGGTATAAAAATATCTAGCAGTCAAGTCTAAGATTTCTGATTCTCTATTCTTTTCAAGGAAAATTGCAAATTGTCATATTAAAGTCACTTAGAATATCTATATGAAAAAGAACTTCAAGAAAACTTTATTAGTAAATATGCTAATACTTAAAACAACTTTAGAGAACGTAGCCAAACCTTCTTCCTTAAGTTGATTTAAGTGAAACCAATTTTTGATTAGGCATCTCCTCAAGTTTCTCCTCACATCTATTTCTTTTCTTTTCTTTCAGGATCATTTTCAATTCTTTTTCTTTTCTCTTTTTTTTTTCTTATGTGATGATTACTATGTCTAGATAGCCTTTAATGATTTTGAACTTCACAATCCTCCTCTTAAAGTTAAAAACTTTTCACATTCCTTCACTTTATAAATTCATATTAGCTTTGGAGATTTTTCATAAAGTTTTATTCTTTTTTTTATTCTTTTTTTCTTACTTTACATGAAAGTCTAAAATTCTTAATACTTCAAAAATGGAAATTCCTTTTACTTATAATGGAAAAACGTAGTCTTATTCTTTCATACCAAATATCTTAATCTCTAAAATTAACCTTTATTATTAAAAAATTTTACTTAAGTTTACTATATATTTAGAAACATAAATATAGTTATCTAAAGTTAGCCCCTAATACCAAAGGTCATGTTCAATTTAAAATTTTTGAAAATATAATCAAGTGAGGACAAATAAAATTAAGTTCCCCCCACAACCAAAACTTAAATTTTTAAAAGATTAAGCATGAAAAACTGAAATTTCAGGGTGAAAGAAAACAATTAATATATAAAGAAAAGACTTACATGTTGAAGATTCTGATTTTGAAATAATGCAGGTGCTAATATGAAATACTACAAAACTTGAAACATTAAATAGCATATAATATGTAAAAAATGTTTGCTAACAAAGAGAACTAAAAATTAAAATACAACAAAGTACTAAAAATAAATAACAGTATTAAAATAAATTTTAAACTTTAGAACATAAATTTTAAACTTTACATAAACTTTAGAACATTTCTATAGTTTATAGTTCCCAACACCACAGTTAAATACAAATCATAGTTTCACACATACAATTAAACAACAACAATAACTAAATGCAACAAACAATAGACTAAATAAAAGACCAAGAGTATGACTAAAAAGACATCACCACTCATCATCATCATCATTTTTTTCTTCTTCTACATCAAAGTTTTGCTGCTGAAAAGGGGTAAAGATAGGGTAACTAGGAAACTTTACTGAATGATCACCCCTCATATATCTAACCATAGCATCATCATATGCAACATCATACTCAAACTTTTGTCTTGTTAAATCATTTAAATCATCATTTCTGGCCTCCAAATTTTTAATTATGCTCTGCATTCTTAAAATATCTCCCTGCTGGATCATCATTTGTTCCATAAGTCCCTAATTTGTTCCATATTGTTCCATAAGTCCCTAGAGAGTAGGAGTGTAAGAAGTAGAAGGAATATCCCTACTCCTACTTCCCGATCTCCATCCAATATGAGATTCATAGGTTTTAATATTTGCAGGCCCGATCGGTTTAAGAAACTCAATTCATTCCTCATCACTTCTAAAATCAACTCCTGCCTACTCACATAGTGTGAACATCAGGGCAATGTGTGCTAATTCACCAGTCGTCTCACCCAAACCAATAGAACGAGTGTTTTTATAAATAATAGAGCGTACATTTATCATGCTCATCTATTGAATACAGAAGTTCAAGATGGCTCTATCCCTAGAAACTTTACTATGGTGGTACGTAGGTATCATTTTGACCTATATAAAGTAATGTCAGGCCTTGGAGACTACATTTAGCATAGAAGCAGGAAAGTTTACCTTAATGTTATCAGTAAGAAATGAAATAACTTCCTCCAGGGTCTCATTTATAGCAGAGAATGCTTTGTACTGATAACTATATACGTCTTGCAACTGATAAAATTTATTAATTCTCCTTGGGATGAATTCAACCATTTTTCCACGAACATAGACGTGGTCATCAGAAGTTTCTCTAAAGTTGGCATAGAACTTCATGACTACACCAATAATAGCCTCGGCATTAAAGTAACAAAAATTCTCCCACTGCCGAGCTACAATCAATCTCTCGAATTCGATCCTAATTTTTCAGCTCGATCCTGAATTACTTTCTCTGTTGTAAGCAGACTATTGAAAAAAATGCTAGCTTTGTAATTAACAAATTTTTTAACATCAATTCCAAAAGTTCACTTTCCTCTTTCCTTTACTCATCCTTGGTGTCATAGCAATTTTTCTAGAAAAATGATAAAATCCAAATCAATTCCAAAAATTCCGAAAAATCACAAAGTGGAATGTTATAAACTTAAATACACTAACAAAGAGTTCTTCACCAAAGGATTTTCTCAAAATCTTCTCAAAAATTTCAAAATTTTAGATCTAGGCAATCTAAAAGAAATCCTTGGTGAAAATTAAAAACTTTTAGTTCAAAGTGTAGCTCTTACCAAGAAAAGATGAAATTCGAACTTCTAATCGCCTCAAATCCAAGCGCTAGCAAGCCCTAGGGGTGTAAACCGAAGGTTGAAGATGGCCGAAGGGTTAAAAATTGTGTTTTTACTGTGCAAACTCGAGGAATTTAAAAGGATTGGAGAGCTTTGGGGTCTTGGGCGTCGTTGGCGGCAGAGCCAAAAATTTCAATTTTTTCGCTTTTTTGCAATTTCAGTTTTTTTCAATTCACTCCAACGCCAATTTAGTCTTTTTAAACAATAATATTCATCCTTAAATAGTTTACAAATAATTTTTTTACAAACAACGCAAATACTAACTTTTATATATGAAATTCCAAACTTTTACAAACATAGATTTTTTATCACACTCATAAATACATAAAGAAAATCACCTTCTAATTCAGCTTCAAAATCAAGCCACAACATTGGAATGTTGAAGACTAAACTAAACATACAATTAAAGTTTTATGAATTTAAAGAAAAGCAAATTTAACACAATCACACAAAGTTTTTAAGCAAATCCAACACAATCACATTAAAAACATAATTAATTTTAAATAGTAGAGAGTCCAACTTCTTCAATTACTCCTCTTCATCTTGAGGACTTTCTCCTCTTCTAATATCTCCCATAGACTGGTAATGGACGTACAAGTTGTAGAAGGGTTGGTACGGGAATTGATCAGTTAAATTTTCATCAATCCATCCATTTTTCTTGAACATCTGCACCAAACCTGCTTTAATATTTAATCTAAGTGATCAAAAAGTTAATTAAGATTTTCTATTATATTCATGATACTCTTAAGTTCTCTTTCGATTTTCTTCATTTTCTTGTCCAAAGCTATTGAACTTCCAACAGTATAGGGCATTAAGGGTGTTGAAGCATGTGATGAATAATCCAAGATAATATCCAATGCTTCATTTCCATTCCCATTATAGTTTTCATCAATAGGAACCATGGGCTCCCAGGGTAATAATACTTTCTCTCAACTTTCATATGACACTTGAGATTGACTGCAAAGTAAGAAGATTGTACAAGGATGCCTCAGTCCATATATAGGCTCATTCATAATAATACCCATAATAGATTTGAAAATAATTGATCTCACATCAATGGTTTTCCCATCTAAATGCCATAGTTTAAAATTGCACTTTCATTTGTAACTCTACTAATTTTAATTGTATGGAGTAGTTTTGCAGAGATGAATAAATGTCATTGTTTAGATATCAGATTAAGTAGTGAGGCGGAGAAACTAACGTACCCTTCGTCTCTGATTTCCCAATTCTCATTTTCCTTCGCCAGAAATTGGTATACATCATGCATCATATCCTTCGTTGGGATAAAATTTGTATAATGACAGATCGACACAGTTTCTATCATAAACATATCATTTATTCGGGACATTAACGCGAGGCAAAGTAAATGGTACACTCTTACCTCGAATGAAGATAACTCCTTAGTTAATTCCATGTAGGTTAGCGTAAAATTCTTTTACCACTGGAACAACTACTGCAGCGGTAGTGTAGCATAGAACTTCCCAGCGTCTCTGTACTATGATCTTCTCAATCTGAGAACTTGAATTACTCGATCCATGATTGACAAAGCCTCTTTCCATGATAAGTCTCTTCTTAGTGATGATTTTGTCGTATAATCTCTGTGCGTCAAAACTGATTGCGTCAAAACTGATGACTCTGTGCGTCAAAACTGATGAACTTTCTTCTATTGAAAACTCCATACTTTGAAGTGTTTTTGGAATTGGAAGTCATGGATTTCGAAATCTGGAAGTTTCTGGTCATCCAAGGCAGTTTTCAGGCCTTTAAAAAGACCTTTAGGCAGTTATTTTGAAGTGCAATCCCGCCAAAGTCCGCCGATTTATTCTTGAACGCACAAAACTGCTCTAGGAGCTGTCCGCTCCCCCAATGGTGTTGTCGGCACCATGACTTCTGTAAAATGGCACCGTCGACGCTAAAGTCAAAGTTGCGTCTATTTTGATTTTCATTCAATTCATTTCCAAATTTTCATCCAATACCAAAATTTATCTTGATTTATGATATAAAAGATTGTGTAGGATTCTAAAGTTTTATTATTTTCCTAATACAATGAACAATTATTAAACAAAATACTAAATATATAGGTGTATAGATATATATGAATGGTTGCCTCCCAAAAAGCCCTTAGTTTAAAGTCGTCAGCCCTACGTACCAATGTTTAATCTGGATGACTCAACATTAAAATTTCTTTAAATTGAGGCATGTGCCCTCATAATAATATTTCAGTCGATGTCCATTAACTTTAAATATCTTTCCAGTTTTAGGATCTTAAATAACTACAGTTCCATAATGATAAAATTTAATCACATTGAATGATCCTAACTATCTAGATTTATGTTTTCCTGGAAATAATCTCAATCTAGTATTATATAATAGAACCTCTTATCCAGGTTCAAACTTCTGTTTTATAATCTTTAGATCATGTCATATTTTCATTTTCTCTTTATAGATTTTTGCATTATCATATGCTTCGTTTCTAATCTCCTCAAGTTTATTACATTGCAACAATCTTTTCTCACTAGCATCTTTTAAATTAAAATTAAATTCCTTAATAGCCCAAAATGCTTTATGTTCCAATTCTACTGGTAAGTGACATGTTTTACCAAACATAAGTTTATATCAAACATGTTTTACCAAACATAAGTTTATATGGGGACATTCCAATAAGAGTCTTATAGGCAGTTATGTATGCACATAGTGCATTATCAAATCTAGCAGACCAATCTGATTTATAAGGATTTATAGCTTTTTATAAATTTTGCTTTATTTCACGGTTTGATATTTCTGCTAGACACCTAGTCTGTGGATGATAAGCAGTAGAGACTCTATGCAAAATATTATATTTTCTAACCAATTTCTCGATCTTCTTATTCTTAAAATAGGATCCTCCATCCGTAATAATCACCACCAGTATTTCATATCATGTAAAAATATTTTTATTTAAAATTTTAAAAACACTCCGAGCATCACATTTAGGTACAACAATAACTTCAATCCATTTGGACATATAATCAACAGCAAGCAATATATATAAATTTCTAAATGAAGGCATAAATGGTCCCATAAAATCTAATCCCCACACATCAAAAATTTCAACTTCTAATGTGTAATTTAGAGGCATTTCATTTCTTCTAGAAATATTTCCTACTCGCTGACATCGATCGCATGTTTCAATATATTCATTAACATCTCTAAAAAGAGTAGGCCAATAAAATCCAACTTGCAAAACTTTATGTGCAATTTTATTAGTTCCAAAATATCCTCCAAATTCAGAATTATGACATCGTTATGACATCGTTCAATTAACATCGTTCAATTATTTGTTTAGTTTCTTTGTAAAGCACACGTCTTCTAATAATTAGATCTTTACACTGTTTACATAAATGTGGGTCATCCCAAAAATAGAATTTTGAATCATAAATAGATTTCTTTAATTGTTGATTCTTAACATCTGGGGGTAGAATATCACTCACAATATAATTTACTATATCTGCATACCACGATATATTTTTTATATCAATATTATACAATTGTACATCAGGGAAAATTTCCAAAATTTCATTTTCAAAATTAGTTAATATTTCTTATTCTAGTCTAGACAAATGATCAGCTATTTGATTATCATTTGTACATCAGGGAAAGTTTCCAAAATTTCATTTTCAAAATTAGTTAATATTTCTTATTCTAGTCTAGACAAATGATCAGCTATTTGATTATCATTTTACTTTCTATCAACTACCATAAAATCGAACTCTTGCAACAGAAGTATCCATCTAATTAATCTTGGTTTAGCATCCTTCTTTTGCATCAAATATTTGATAGCAGAATGATATGTATGCATTATACATTTGGCTCCAATTAAATAAGGTCTAAACTTATTAAAGACTTAGACAATAGCTAATAACTCTGTTTCAGTAATGGTGTAATTAATTTGAGCATCATTTAGAGTTTTACTAGCATAATATATTACTTTAAAAACCTTGTTCTACCTTTGCCTTAAAGCAACTTCAATAGCATAATCACTAGCATCACATATTATTTCAAATGGTTTCTCCCAATCAAGTGGAACTATTATAGGAGCAGTGATTAGTTTTTCTTTCAATAGTTCAAATGTTTTTATGCATTTCTCATTAAAATTGAATTTTGTATCCTTTTTTAAAAGTTGGCATAATGACTTAGTAATTTTTTGAAAAAAAAATTTATATAACGCCTGTAGAAACTAGCATGTCCTAGAAAACTTTTCACCCTTCTAACCGTAGTAGGAGGTGGTAATTTCTCAATAACTTGGATTTTTGTTGATTTTACTTCCATGCTATTTTCAAAAATTGTATGCCCAAGTACAATTCTTCCAACAACCATAAATTAACATTTTTCCCAATTTAGTACTAAGTTTATTTTTTTACATAATTCCAGAACTTTTTTTAAATTATTTAAACATAATTCAAATGAAGTTCTGAATACAAAAAAATCATCCATAAATACTTCCATTCCATGTTCAATTAAATTACTAAAAATTGACATCATACAATTTTGAAATGTCGTAGGTGTGTTACATAGTCCAAAAGGCATTCTATGAAATGCAAATGTTTCATAAGGGTTTGTAAATGTTGTTTTCTCTTGATCCTCAATAGCAATCAAAATTTTGTGATATCTGGTATATCCATCTAAAAAATAATAATATTTGTTTCCAGCCAATCTATCCAACAGTTGGTCTAGAAAGGGTAAAGAAAAATGATATTTCCTGATGTTCATGTTTAATTTTTTATAGTTTATACAAATTCGTCTATCAGTAACTTAACTTATTGGAATTAATTCATTTTTCTCATTTACTTCAACTGTCACTCCTCCTTTCTTTGGAACACTGTGAATCAGACTTACCCAAGTACTGTCTGAAATAGGATATATAATTACAGCATCTAACCATTTTAAAATTTCATTTTTCACAACTTCTTTCATTATTGGGTTTAATCTCCTCTGAGGATTAGCTTTAGGTTCGTATTGCTCATCTAATAGAATTCTGTGCATACAAATTGAATGACTGATTCCTTTAATATCTGTTAAAGTCCATCCAAAGGCTTTTTTATATCTTTTCAACATTTCTATTAATTTTTTTTCTTAAATTTCAGTTAAATCAAAATATATAATATAAGGCAATATAGATGAATCTCCTAAAAACACATATTTTAAATGGGCAGATAATACTTTCAGTTCAAGTTGAGGTGATTTAATACTTGAAGGAATAAGATTTTTATTATCATTTTCTAAAAGGTCTAAAGTTTCAAATTTTTCTTGAACATAATCTAAATTCTCTTCTTTTATTTCATTTTCATTCCCAACATACTCTTTCTTGCCTTAATTTTTGTTCAAACATTCTCTTAAATTGCTCATTACTTAGATAATCAGTAACTTCCAATCTAAAACATTCATTATCTTTTTCTATCGCAGGATATTTTATAGCTTTTGCTATATTAAATGTTACTTCTTGATCATTGACACTCATTATTAATTCTCCTTTTTGCACATCTATCACAGCTCTCCCTGTTGCAAAAAATGGTCTCCTCAAAATAATAGGAATCTCTTTATCTTCCTCCATATCTAATACGATAAAGTCTACAGGAAAAATAAATTTATCCACTTTCACTAATACATCTTCTATAACTCCTTTAGGATAAGTTATTGATCGATCAGCTAACTGAAGAGTTATAGTAGTAGTGAAAATCTCTCTTAAATCTAAATGCTTAAAAATTAATAAAAGCATTAGGTTAATACTAGCGCCTAGATCACATAAGGCTTTTCCAAAAAAAATTTCACCAATAACATAAGGTATAATAAAACTACAAGGATCTTTTAACTTTTGAGGAAGCTTTTTCTGAATAAAAGCGCTACATTCTTCACTAAGTACAACAGTCTCGTGATCTACAAACTTCATTTTCTTGTTTAGTATATCCTTCATAAATTTCATATATTTTGGCATTTCTTCCAAAGCTTCAACA
Source organism: Phalaenopsis equestris (assembly GCF_001263595.1). Taxonomy (NCBI): domain Eukaryota; kingdom Viridiplantae; phylum Streptophyta; class Magnoliopsida; order Asparagales; family Orchidaceae; genus Phalaenopsis; species Phalaenopsis equestris. The sequence goes on along the minus strand of NW_018165595.1, from coordinate 109,128 downwards.
AAAGGAATATTTATCGTTAACTTTTTAAGGATTTCTAAAAATTTTGTAAATTGTTTATCTTTATTCTTCTATTTCAATCGTTAAGGAAACGGAGGTAGCGGTAAAGAAATGTGTATTGGTTTATTTTCATCATTTTCGCTCAATTTCTACTTTCTCCTTCTCAAATTCAATAACAATATGTCCTAATTGATTTTCAATATTCCTAATTGCAGCCCCTTGATTTTGTATTTGATTTCCCATGTTCAACATTACTTCTTCCATAGTCAACTTGTTCTCCTTAACTTGTGTGTTATTATTAAATATAAGAGGATAATAAGGTTATAGTTAGGATTTCCTTGGTTATTAAATTTCTTAAAAGGTTCACCGAATTGTTATAATTATTCCAACTAAAACTAGGATGATTTTTCCATCCTAGATTATAATAATTTGAATAGGGATTATTATTTCAATTATTTATAGCATTCAAAGTTTCATAAGACGATTGATTATCAATTATCTGTCCTAGTTAATTTTCCTCTAAAATTGGTGGTATTTGAGAATAGTTCACTCCAATTTGATCAATCTTTTTCGATATAACAGCAATTTGAGATGCTATAGTAGGCATCACATCAGAATCATGAATGCTAGCTTCTCTCTTAAATTTTACTAGTTCAGAGGACCTAGTAGTCATTTCCTCTATTAAAGCATATGCTTCATCAAAAGGTTTTGACATCAAAAGGTTTTGACACCACCTACAGCAACATCTATAATAGTTCTAAGTGATCCTACTAATCTATTGTAAAAAGTTTGAGTTATTAACAAATTTGGTAAAGCATGGTGTGGCATCTCCTAAGGAGATCTTTAAATCTTTCCCAGGCTTCATATATTGATTCCCCTTCGAACTGACAAAAAGATGTAATATCATTTCTAAGCTTAGCAATTTTCAAGGGTAGAAAATATTTAGCCAAAAATTTTTGTGATAGTTCTCCCCAAGTTTTGAAAGATCCAGGTGCTAATGAATTTAACTAAGCTTTAGTTTTATTCTTTAATGAAAAAGGAAAAAGTCTGAGTCTGACAACATCATTAGACACTCCATCATATTTAAAAGTAGCACATATTTCAAGAAAACTAGCAAGATGTAAGTTAGGATCTTCAGTAGGTGTTCCTCCAAACTAATTATTTTGTACAATTTGGATAATATTAGGTTTAAGCTCAAATGAATTAGCAGTAACATCAAGATTTTGAATAGTCAAGTGAAGTTCATTTGCTGTAGGATTAGCATAATCTTTTAAAGGTCTTTGCCGATTTTCATTTATTTGATTATCTAAGTTATTCACCATTTCGTTCAAATTTTTAATTTCTTTTTGTTGTTTTTAAACTTTTCTAATAGTAAGTTTTAATTCTGAATCGTAAGGTACTAAAACTTCAGATCCAATACTGCGCATAAACAAATAGAATAAACAAAGAAAATTTTCTTAAAAATACTCTTAAATTTTTTTTTATTTTTATATTTATTGTTGAATTTACTAATTTATCAAATTTATTTAATTTACAGTTACCTACCCCGGCAACGACGCCAAAAACTTGATCCCGGTGAATTATAGTTGTGCAAAATTAATGGAGATGACTCTGCTTTGGAGCGATGCCAAGAACTTGGTCCATTATTTATGAATAAGAAATTGAAGCAATTTATATTGGAAATCTACGCAAGTATACATATCATTATCAAATAATACAGGACTTTCTGTTTAAGCCCCAAATATTGATCACACGAGAATGGTTTAAATTCGAAATGGTAGTTTAAATTAGAAATTTCATGATAATAAAGAAAATCTACTATGCTAACTATAAATGTTTAAGGTGCTATCAGAACTAAATTATCAAGTACTAGCAAGACTGTAAAGTAGAGTTAAACTATAACAACTAAACTATGTTTCTGTGATGAAGTTATCAAATATGAGAAAGCATCTTTTCCACTACAATGAGTTTTTGGTTAAATGAGAGAGATAAATGGTTTGAATTTGTATTGTGCCAAATAGGATGAAATCTAATTCTCTACCATAAGTCAAGTGTTATAGAGAACCAATGGCTAATCTTAGGTTTAGTCTCTAAATTTGTGGTTAGGCTGGGAGGATACTGGTTCTCACTCCAGAACTCCCAAACTCCCAATTCCCTTCCCCTGAACTTCCCCTGAAGGCTAACTCTCGCTTTAGTTCTTAAACACTAAGACCAAATTGGGGGTTTTAGTCTGTCACCATATAATCTTCAATTCTTCGCCCAATAATATATATTTCCCTATTTATTTGCACCCAATTCTATGAATGAAACACTCCTTCATAGAATTGAATGTGATTCTCACTTTTTTGTAGAAATCATACTCCATTGCTCGGATCATATGTTTCACAATAGATTTTAACATTTCAATTGGCTAGATCGAAAAGTGAATTAAGAACAGAGTGAAAAATTCATCACAATTTATTTTATATTTTAGAATTGAAACATCCAAATTACCTCTTCATTTCAGCATATCTTAGAGTAGGGAGAAAGACATAGAAAACTACTCAGACCTCATGAGAAATATACAACAAAATACAAATTTAATAAATAAAAGAATGTTTATACAACAATAATAAACAAACACCACTTATCTGTAACTCTTTCTTAAAGCAAATCCCTTGTAGCATCTCTTGAACTCTTTCTCTCTTTAAAAGACTCTCTCTTTATAAGTCTCTTGATTCTCTCATAGAAGATGTAAGGAAGAAGAAATCTCTCACTTCTCTCCCTCTCTAACAACTCTTAGAAAAGAATTCACACTTAATTGGAGAAAATCACACTTTTTGGAGAAAATCACACTTAGACTCACCACATTAATAATAGAGCACTCTCCTAAACTCAATTACCCTCTAGCCCCCTCTAACTACTCTATTTTCTGAGCAGTTTTTGCTCTAATTAAAGCACAATGTCGGTTTTTTAAGAGGTTTCTCCAATAACTCTTCAAAAAGGATCCAAATTCATCGAATCTTCTAGAATTTCGCCCAGTACCAACCCTGACGCTGTTAGCGCCCATGGTCTGTATTTAAATTCCATGCTCTCTGTCAAATGGCACCGTCGGCACCCACGATGGCGTCGTCGGCACCTGTGGTATTCTGGACTTCCTAGTTCATGCTCGTGTCGTCGGCGTCCTTGCTGGTACTGTCGGCGCAGAGTATTTTTTTTCAAAACATCATTTTGACTGCAACTACCATCCTTTTTCTTCAAGTCTTGAAAATCATCAACCTGCAACAAAACATAAAAAATACCTTCCTTTAAAGCGCAACATCACCTAAAATGAGTATAAAATATAGGTCTAAAAATGCTTATATTTTTGGTGCATCGATACCCTAAGAGACTGGTTCTCGGGTCTTCCTCCCAGTGAAATTGTCAACCTACCTAGCTATTTGACTGAACTGATGTTGTCAGATGGCATGAACTTCGTCTTGGCGGGCTTGTCTTACGTTGACCTGTGTGATACTTTTGACCAATGCAATGCCCTAACTCTCTCCATTTACCACTATTAGGCGAAGGCCTTGGTCCATGAGAAGACAAAGAGGAAGGTCGCCAGTTAAATGGTGGTCGAAATAGCAGAGAGCAAGAAGCAGGTAAAACTCAAGCTCCTCCGTCTATAGAAGAAATTAAGGGTGTATGAGGTTAAGGCTGAGGAAGATGAACAAGCCATTACCTCCTTGATTGCAAAAAATATAGAATTAGAACCAAGATGTTGGGGATGATTCTGAGAGATGACCATGTGGTGGCACTCTTAGATCAAGTCTAGGTGGGTATCTCCATTTTCACTGAACATTTTGTGAGGGTTGGTCTGTTTGATTCAAAGTGGGGTGACATGGACACCTTTGCCTCCTTGTTTGCTGACTCTGATGATGAGGCAGATAAACTCGAAGGGGATGGGTTCAATAGTTGTGATGGTCTCAACATTGTTTAAATTTTTGTATGTGTCTTCTCTTTTTGTCATTTTTGAAGAAGGATATATGTCTTCCACCTTTCTCTTTTTTTTGGCGCCATCTGACAACGTTGGGCTAGCAATATTTCATGTATTTATAAAGGCTATGTTGTATTTATACAGGTTCTATTGTATTTATAAAGAGATCGATAGAAATTCTTCATGCATAACATTTTGTCTTCATCTCTGTCTTTTTTTTTGGATTGGGGGTGCTAGGCAAATCAAATAAGTTGAGAGTTTAGTATCATATTCATTTATTCTTCAACTACACTCTCAGCTAGTCAGCCTTGCTTCCGAATTGGGTTTCTCGGAGATAGATTGGGTTCGGTTGTGAGGTCGTTGTCATCTATCGGTCCTTGATTTGCATTAAGCTTGGTGTTCGTGGCATTGTATTTATCTATTTTCATTTTTAGGGTAGGATCGAGTGATCTTGGTGCCACGATCCCTCACGCTTCATTTGATGCTCAGTCGAGCAACCTTAGCGCCATGACTAGTTGTCTTCATTTTTTGGGTTGGATCGGGAGAACTTGGCACCAAGATTTATCACCCTTTATTTGATGCTCAGCTGAGCATCTTGGTGTCATGGCTAGTTGTCTTCACTTTTCGGGCCTGGATCGGGCGATCTTAGTTCCACGGATCGTCGCTCTTCGTTTGATGCTTAGTTTGGCGACCTTGGCATCGCAGCTAGTTGTCTTCACTCCTGGGCTAGAACAAGCAATCTTGGTGACACGATCTGATGCTCCTCATTTGATGCTTAGTCTAGAGATCTTGGCGACATGATTGTTTATCTTCATTTTTCGAGCAGCATCAAGAGATCTTGGTGCCACTGTCTTCCCCTCTTTGTTTGATGCTCAGACTGGCGATCTTGTCGCTACTGCTAACTGTCTTCAATTTTTGGGTTGGATCAGGCGATCTTGATGACACGGTCCACCGCTCCTCGCTTGTTAATCTTGGTTTCAAATTATTTCTCATTTGATTTCCTGGTTTTTCACAGTTCCCGAACATTTTTCTAACCTGAAAGTTTTGGACATTCAATTAGTGTTCAATAGTTTTATGCACATATTAATTGGAAAAGAATTTCAGTAGATAATACAAGGCGAGGAAGTATTTTTTATATATAATTAATTATGTGAAATACAAAGTGAAATTCATGGGACAAACTTCTTGAGATCATCCCCACTGCAAGTCTGGGGGACCTCGCTCTCTACAATGGTCTTTAATTTGTATGCTCTAGCTCCCAGTTAACGGCCGATGATGGAGGGTCTGCCCCATGTCTGGTCCAACTTTTGCACAACCCGTCCCCATGTCGCTGGGTAGACCTTTCTTAGCACTAGGTCTCTGGGAGAAAAAACCTTTTCTCAGACATGTCAGTTGTAATATCAGGCGGCCCTTCTTTTAACCTATTCCTGTCAATTGTGATATGTTTTCCTATACGAGGTCAAGTGCGAGCATCTTTCCTTCAATGTTTGCTTCTAGCCACTCTGGGAGGTTTTCTCCGTTGAACGTCGTTGTCATGAGGACTCTTTGGCTGTGGTGGTTCTATTAGACTGGTAACATGACTTCTGTTCCGTGCAAAAGCATGAATGAAGACAGCCAGGATGAGGTCACCTGGCTTGCACGGACGACCCATAGAATAGTTTAGAGGACCCCTGCAAAGTTGGCTTTAGTACCCTCAACATTTTTTCTTAATAGGCTAAAGATTGTTATTTTAGCAACTTCGACTTGAGCATTGGTAACGTGTGATGAGCCAATGCAAATTTGAGGTTTATTAATTAACTTTGGCAGAAGTTCCAAACTTTTTGTCTGTGAACTACACCCCATTATCGTTGATAATAATTAGTGGTAAGTTGTAGCGGCATATTATATTATCGATGATAATAATTAGTGGTAAGTTGTAGCGGCATATTAAGTCATCTGAGAGCTTTTTCTTCTATGCACTCTAAGATTAAACTACTACCACAGGAGAAAGCGGCACTGCCCTTTGGAAGATGAGAATAGCCTCAGAATTTCCAGGCCCTAAAACAAAAAGAGCCATGGGCTAGTGATTGGTTGTAACTTGTGCACCGACTGATGTTGTAGCATACCATATTTTTGGCATTCCTTGCATCTCATGGAGAATATTTTGGCGTCCTTTAGTAATGTTGGCCAAAGAAGCCCTTGTCACTGACCTCAAAGCATTAGCATCCTTCCTTCGAAATGGCTCATGCATTCAAAAAATGAATATCCGGGAGGATGTCCTCTGCCTCGTTTTCTTTTATGCATCTCAGGTACATTGATGTTGATGATTTTCGAAAGAGGGTCCATCAAAAGCATTGTATGGCTTTGAATTTTAATTATCGAGAGTTCATGACCTCTTCCATTATGTTCTTAGTTACTAGGTATTTGACCCTAGAGGTCTATCCAGCTTTTGGCCTGCTCACCTTTGACCACTATAGCTTCGGTCTCTTCAATAAATGGTCACCAGAGTACCTGTGATTCCTGATACGCCTAAAAATGTACTATTTTGCATGTTTCATTTTATAATGATATTGCACTTTAAAGGTATGTTTTCTTGTGTTCTTGGTTGTAGGTACATCAAATTGAAGAGTTCGGAGCGATTGGAGCAAAAAAAATAAAAATGGACCAAAACGGAGCAAATCGGGTCGAACCAGGGCACACCGGGTCGAACCAGGGCACACCGGAGCACCGGAGCCAAGGGGACCTAAACTGGATACTTAAGTGCCTGTGCCCGGCGCTTAAGAGCCCAAAATGGTGCTTAGGCCCCACCATACAGAGAGGGGGGCGCTTAAGCGCCCAAAAATGGCACTTATGCACCGGTGACGGTTTTCAACATATCTTCTATAATGTACATCGGATTTGGACTATTTTTGAAGCGGTGCTTTATGCATCTCTTGAGGGAATTCATTGGAAATGAGAAAAGGGACTTTCTAGAAGAATTTGGGGTAGTTATATGGAGTTTTGAAGAGGCCCTTCAGGCACCATTTGGAAGATTCATTAAATCTGGACAGTTTTGAAGAGACACTTAAGCATCTCTTGAGAAATTATAAAAAAAAGGCTTGAAAATGTTTTTAAAACAACTCTTAGACCTTTGAATTAATTTAAAGAGGAGAAAAAGACTTGGAGAAGAAGAGAAGAAGGCTTGGGTGTGAGCCCCAAGTGGGGTGGCAAGGTGAGAGAGAAAGAGAGAGAGAGAGAGAGAGAGAGAGAGAGAGATTTCTTCTTTTATGTTCACTTTATTCTTGGAGAGGATTGTAAGGAGATTGTTTTTTCTATACAAGGAGAGTTTGATTTTTATCAGAGATAAGTATTTTTATTGTATTTTGATTTAAATTTAGTACTTTGTTTGTATGTTTTCAAAGTCTTGTTCAATGAAAAGTTCTTGTTATTTCTCCATGTGTAGTGAGTAGTTTTCTTTATTCTTCCCTCTTGTAATGAATTAGTATGCATGTGTAGGATATAGAATCGAGTGGAGTGAGAATATATTATGATAATTTTACTTTGTCCTTCATTTACATGTAAACTTGATCAATTTGCAAGTTAAAATCTGTTGTGAGAACATGTATGATCTGGGATGACATTGTCTCAATCAACTGTGGTAGAATCACATGAGATTCTATGGATGAGAATGTAGTTCATATAGTTAAGTGCAAATAAATAGTAAAATAATCTTTAAAAGATGTGGAATTAGAGGACTTTAGAGTGATAGGCTAATGCCCCTAATTTGGCCTATTATTTTAGGTTTTGATGCGAGATGTTAGCCTCCAGGTGGAGGGATAAGAGGGAACTCTAGAGTGAGAGCTAGTAGCTTCCCTTCCTATCCCGTCTTCAAAACTATTCAAACTTTAGATTAACAAATGTTCTTTATAACATCTCTAGTAAGGGTAAAGAATATAATTGCTCATATTTGTCACAATCTCTCCTACTTGTTTTACTTTTACACATGTCACTACTTTCATTGCGTGAGGAAGAGTACTTTTAATATATTAAAAACCCAACTTTCTGATTTTCCCTAAGTATTTTAATTTAGAAGTAGAAGTAGTATTGTAGTGATAAATGTAGGATAAAATCAAAATCAAACTTTTATCGACTTTCCAAGCTATGGCGTGTTATTCTAAACTAGAATTTCTCTTGAAAGTCACCGTAATTAACCTCGATCTCCGTGGAATCAATATTCGGGTCTTAATCAGAAAGTCATATATTACTTGATAACAATACGTATACTTGCATAGAATTCCTAGAAATATAATTGAAATCTTACTTTGGTTGGGATCAAGTTTTCAATGTCATTACTAGGGATTAAAATCTTCAAGTAGTGGTGTCAACTTCTTAAATTTTATATATATTAAAGAATATCGGGATCATGTTTTTAGCGCCGTTGCCGGGGATTACAACGATTGATCTTGACTTTTAGGAGAATTTTAGTTGAAGTAATTAGGCTTAGACTTGGAAACTGTAGTGCCATAAAAACTGTTTTTGTGTGAAAAGTGTTTTTTGTATGAAGAGTGTTGTGAAAAAACTGTTTGTATGAAAAACAAGGTGTTTGTGAAAATGTTTTGTTGTGTTGAATATATTTTTCTATTTTATTTGTTTTTTAATGTATTATTTGTTATGTTGTGTATGCAAAATAAATGATCAGCAGGACTGGTGCTTTATGATCCCGAGTTAGAAAAAAAGGAAAAAAGAAAAAAATAGAAAGCTAGAAGCTGACTCTTTTGAAATAAATCCATCGATTATCCAACTAGTGCAGAACAACCAGTTTGGGAGAACTCCTTCGGAGGATCCCTATTTACACTTATCAAATTTTCTAGAACTTTGTGCTACATTTCCTTATAACGGAATGTCAGACGATGTTGTTAGACTAAGGCTGTTTCCTTTCTCACTAAGGGATAAGACTAAAATGTGGTTATACTCATTAGCACCTGGCTCTATTAAAAATTGGGAGGAGTTAACTCAGAAATTCTTAGCTAACTATTTTCCACCTTTAAGGACTACTAAAATTAGAAACGATATTATCTCATTTTGTCAATATAACGGGGAATCAATATATGAAACCTGGGAAAGTTTTAAGGAACTCCTAAGTAAGTGTCCACATCATGCTCTGCCCTCATGCTCTGCCCGATTGGTTAATCCGATTGGTTAATCATTCAAACTTTTTACAGTGGGTTAGTAGGATCCTTCAGGTCTATAATTGACGTTGTCGCTGGTGGATCATCAATGTCAAAACCATTTGATGTAGCATATGCGTTAATTGAAAAAATGGCTACAAATAAATTTCAATGGCCCTCTGCAAGGGAAAATCCTAAAAAGGTAGTTAATGTTCATGATATAGATGTGTTTGCAATTCTTGCATCTTAGGTTGCTACAATATGAAGGAAGTTGGACCAACTTGGACTGAACTAGCCTCAATTCACTTCAGTGAGTGAGGAAAGTCTATTAGGGCATATGATTGATTTTAACTTATCATATGAGCCTTTAAATACCATAAACAACCCGTATTCTAACTTTTACAGTATTCTAACTTTGAACCATCCTAATTTTAACTGGTATCATACTATTTTGGGTGGAAACCAACAATGGGAAAATAATCATGAAAATCCTAATGGAAGTTGGAATAATCAAAAAACCATGAAAATCCTAATGGAAGTTGGAATAATCAGGGGAACACAAACTATAGACATTCATATCCACCAAACTTTAACAATTATCAACAATTTGAGGATAAGAAGATGTTTATAGAAGAAGTGGTATTGCAAATGGGAAACCAATTGCAAGGTCAAAATGTTGCGATTAGAAACATAGAGAATCAACTGGGATAAATTGCTAATTCACTTAGCAATAGACCCCAAGAAACACTTCCTAGCAACACTGAGATCAGCCCTAAAGAGAAAAATGATGAATAAATAGATGATGTCCAAGTAAGAAGTGGAAGAGAGATAAAGGGTGTGGTTTAAAAAGAGAAAGAAGTTGTGAGAGAAACAAATGAAACTAAAAGACATAAAGAACATGTTTCTAAGGATCTGGAAAAATTAATATCTCCAACTAAAATCAATTTAGAAAGACCACCTCCTCCATTTCCTCAAAAACTTAGGCAGTATGAGTTGGATAAATAATTTTCAAAGTTCATGGAAGTACTTAAGAAGTTAACAATAAATATTCTTTTTGCTGAAGCTTTGGAACAAATACCAAGTTATGCAAAGTTTATGAAGGAGATATTAAACAAGAAAAAGGAACTTTGGGGATTACAAGACAGTTGCACTAAGTGAGGGGTGTAGCGCTATACTTCAGAAAAAGCTTCCTCATAAACTTAAAGATCCTTGTAACTTAACAGTTCCTTGTGCAATTGGAGAAAGATTATGTGGAAAGGCTTTATGCGATTTAGGATCGAGCATTAATGTGATGCCTCTATCAATATTTAGAATGTTAGGTTTAGCCGATTTTTCTCCCACTACTGTAACTCTTCAGTTAACTGATTGATCTATCATTTATCCAAAAGGGGTTATAGAAGATGTGCTTGTTAAAGTGCATAAATTTATCTTTCCTATGGACTTGAATGTATTAGATATGGAGGAAGATAAATAAAATCTAATTATTTTGGGGAGAACTTTTCTTGTTACTAGACAAGCTATAATAGATGTGCAAAAAGGAGAGTTAACTATGAATATTAATGACCATGAAGCTACTTTTGATGTGTTAAAGACTATGAAATATCCAGGTGAGAGAATAGTTGATGATTGTTTTTGGATGAATGAAATTGATTATCTAAGTAAAGACCATTTCCAAGAAAGTTTTGAGAGTAAGTTAATAGATTAGATCGAAATGGACCTTCATGATGAGTTGAAAACGTTGTTTAAAGGAGACTGTATATATGTTCAGGAGAGGTGTGAAATAATGGATGTTATCGAAAATAGTAAACTTTAATTTCATCTGTTGAAAAATCTCATGAACTTAAGATGAATGTACCCCATACAATTTTAAGGTCCACCTGTTTAGGGAATTCATCTACACCACCAGTCTTTATATCTTCAAATTTGACTCAATCACAAGAACCTAAATTGAATGATGAAATCAGTAAAAGATCTTCTAAGAAAGAGTTATTCAAAATCACTGAATGGCATATTTCGTGGTATACAGATAAAATGAATGAGATTCTGATGCTAGGGCAACCAGAGTAAAAATTGGATACATCGGGTCGTCGATGTTATACCAAGCGCTTCGTGGGAGGCAACCCATGGTTATCTTTGTTATCTGTTTATTGTGATTATTGTTATGTTGGATTGGATAATAGTGAGATGTTGGTTTTTGATCTGTGTTTGATGTGTAAGAGTGGATTGGATTAATGTTGTGAGGTAATTCCTTCGTCATGGCTAGATTTGTATATGATTTCTGGTAGTAGCAAGTTGACAAGTATGTTACGACCTAGTTCTCAACCGGAGCTGAGCATTACCTTGAATCATGTAGTGTTTGGACTTGAGACACTCCATGTAAACTCTATTACTTCCATTATCTGACTTTGTCTTCACCGGGTAAGGTCATGAACTTACTTATTGAACAATATCTGGATAAACTGCACTATATTTACCAGATTGTGTATGCCTTAGACTTAGAGTAACCCTGAAATTGGTGACACATGAAGTAATTCTAGTCCATGGGTGATAATGATACAAGGTTTTATAATACACCCACTTTATTAGTGTAGTTTCTTTCGTTAGAAATTGAAAGTAAGGAGGGGAAATGTGTTTATTTATGAATCAGTGCGTCTATGTATTGGAGTTTGTGTGTCTATGTTTGTAAGTCAAGTTAAATGAGTATTTATAGATGACAAAACTTATCTCAATATTTTAAACTTGTTAGCATCCAGCAATTCCTTTATGAAGTTTAAAATGTGTTACTGTTTAATATTCAATTTGTACCTATTCTACTATTTAAAATTCCTTTATAGTGTTATGTCAAGCATGTTTATGCTAGATTTACTTTCTACTGCAATATTTTACCATGTGTTATTTGTTGATATTTTTGTAGGATGTGTAGTAAATTGTAAAAGTGATCTTTCTCTGCCGCATATTTTTGTACTTCATTGATACACATGTTTGAGCTTAAGTTTGGGGGGAAAGAAAAATGAAATAAAAATTTAAACCTTACTTGCTTTCAAAATTATTACAAATAAATGTTTATTTTATTTCTAATTATTATTGTTATGTGGAGTCATCTTAAGGATGTTAAAATTTTAAATATAGAAATGGAGTAGGAAAACTTAGTTGATATTTTTAGTGAAAAGGGTGAACCTAGAGTTAAGGATCTTAGGAAAATGAATATCTTTAGTAGGAAAAATTGTATTTTTTGAAAAATTAAAGATTCTTAGAATTCTTATTTTCAAACATTTAAGGCTCGCTTAGAAAGTATTTTTTTTTTAAAAAATATACATCTTTTCAAGTGATTTATTTATGAATCAGTGCGTCTATGTATTGGAGTTTGTGTGTCTATGTTTGTAAGTCAAGTTAAATGAGTATTTATAGATGACAAAACTTATCTCAATATTTTAAACTTGTTAGCATCCAGCAATTCCTTTATGAAGTTTAAAATGTGTTACTGTTTAATCTT
>NW_018165595.1:89025-89404 GCF_001263595.1 Phalaenopsis equestris | reverse complement strand
ATTGATTTAACCCCTTTATTATCTCTTTAAATTCTTTTTTTTCAAAAATTTACCCATGGGATAAATATCAAGCCTAATCATGGGTTGATGGCTGGCTTTAAACTCAACCCTAGAGTCTAGGATGAGTTATGGTAGGGTTCATTTGACCATACCAAGCTCAATTGGTTTAGATTTGACCATAAGTCCAAGAAGGTGCATATGACCAAATCTTGTGTTTGAACTAGGTTACGCATGTCAATTGGCCCAATTAAATATGTCATTTATTGTAACAGACCATGAGGAACAACTTTCATGAAGGGTGAAAGTCATTTTGAGGTCAATTGGTTAATCAATTTGGTGGATTTTTTATTTTTGACCCATTTTAAGCATATTGGGCTAA
>NW_018165595.1:88066-88508 GCF_001263595.1 Phalaenopsis equestris | reverse complement strand
ATTGTTGAGATTTGGGGTGTTAGCCAATATTGGGGCTAATTTGGGGGTTTTGTCAAAGATGGTCAAATAGACCAAATTGGACCATGGAGTAGTTGGACAAAATTGAATTGGGAATATTTTGGATTTATTGGGATTTTTTAGAAATTTAGGCATTTTTGGATTTTTTTGGTCATGGAGGGGTATCTTGGTAATTTGGACATTTTTGGAAATTTTTGTCAATTTTGGCAAATTTGGATGTATTCAAGGTGTTTGAAATGTGTTTTGATCAATTTTGGATATTTTGGAAAAATTTAGGAATTTTGGACAAATTTGGGTCCCATGGGCAATTAAGTAATTTGGAGGTGCCTAGGGGCAAATGACCAAGTTGGGCATTTCAAGTGCAATTGGGTAGAGAACCATTCTGAATGAGTCATAGACCAATGTATTGTGAAGATATGGTGTA